>NW_020257640.1:832543-1006190 GCF_003255815.1 Theropithecus gelada
GACCTGGACGACTTTCAGGGGGTGAGCCCTACCTCCTTGGTTGAACTCTCACCTGAACACTTGGATCTCACCCTTATAGGGTGGGAAATACTGCCCACCCTTATGCACTCAGGTTAAAAGCCAGAAATAATTAATGCCTCTGTCATCTGTGGCCACATCGAGGACAGTCCACCTGCACCACCTTCTTCCAGGACCACAAAGGTCACCTGGCCTTCACTCCCTCCAACCTACAGCTAGCATCTGGTCACTAGCTCACTCTCCTGGTGGTGCCACCTTGGGCTCAAAGACATCCCACCACTTTGCTTGTTGGTTTGGTTGTCACTTGAATTGTTATCACAAGCTGTTTGACTCAGCACAAGCCCGGCACAGGTTGGGAAAGGAGCAGACTATAGGGGAAAGTGGAGGGACTTTGGGACTAGAGTCTGGTTCTTCCACACACTATCCAGGTGACACCAGTGCAAGGCTAGGCCCCTTTACAAATCCAAACTTCATTCTTCTCATTGGCAAAATGGAGATGTTAATACTTCCTAGAGGGCTTGTCAGGAGTTGGCACTACCCTGCAAGTTCCTCGGGTCAGGGACTTTGCCCTGCTCTTTGTCATGGTTCTAATCCCTGATGATTATCTGACATGCAGAGAAAATACCATGAAATATTCATGAGTGTATGCAAAGTGTCTGACTCACAGTTAGCACTGAGTAAATGTGTGTGCGTGTGTCCTGAAAGAGTGGCTATTTTCCCCGGCACTAACACTACCACACTACCGTGAGAAGTGCAGGTGGGAGAAAAGCAAAGAGGAGTCCACTCAGACCCTCCCTGCAGGGCTACGTTTTTCTCATTCAAGCCAGGAGATGGTGGAATATCTCCATGTCCCAGAAGGCCCACCCAACCTCTCTAACAGAAAACCTTTGGCTAGTTCAAGGTATGGCATGAAAATGCAGCCCACACATCAGAAACATTGCACCCACCACAACCAGCATAGGGTTTACCACGTGCTTGCATCTGACAGCATTGTTTAGACAGACCTTTAAGTCTTAGTTTAACAAATTAAATGTGTTGAATGACTGACAAAGTGACTGAATTAGTCAAAGAAATATCAGTCAGTTGATCCCCTTTTTGTGAAAAAACAAGCATGCATTTCACTTGTACCAAATTTTGGCATACATGATCTTATGGGCTAGACTGGGAGTACCTTTCAATGCCATCTTTGACTGATGAGGAACCTGAGGCTCAGGAAGGTTATATTGCTAGTGAGCTGCAAAGCCTGGTGCAGAATCTACAAGTTGGCTTGCACTGAGACGCCTCTAGATACCTGCACTGAGAGCAAAACGTCTAGGTTTTGTTTAATTTGAGCCCATCAAGAAAGAAAATGGCACTATTCTGGGATCAATAGTTCTCCATATTGTGTGAATATTGCTTTTCCTTTTCTACTTTAAAAGCAACACCAGAGAGGTTTTCGCCAGTTAAAAATACTATAGCTCTCTGTTCAATAGGGAATCTTTTGTAGAGAGGATCAAATATTTAAGACAGGGCATTTTTCCCCTTTAGAGCAGGGCTAAGCAGAGGATAAAGACGTGCTATCTTCCTCATCCGTATGCAAGGAGGAGAGTTTGGATCCACATTCTTGTAAACCTGGAGGAGTCAGATAATGAGCATTTCTCAATCCAGTGGCTCAAATTTCAACCAAATATAACTTTTCTATCTTGTAAGACAGATGTGGCAATCCAGAAATATTATGATGAGAATGTAGGGAAAGGAGAAAGCATAGTTTGTAGTTACATGGCAATGAAAGGATATCAAACTGTGCACCATAATACCATGAGTCAGGAGTCCAATGGGACAAGCATGTTTTTCCTGGGAGGACAGATGTGTGACACTAATACTCCTGTGACTGAAGAAAGCCAGCATGGGCCCTAATGTTACAGAAGGAAACACAGACATAAAAGTCTAATGTAAACATTCTTGTGCCCAGACTGAAGTGAAGACAGAAAGGTTACCATTGACAATATGGATATAAAAATATCAATCTGCAGTATAATTATAAATAAAACGGTTGTTAACTTTTACAACGCCTATATATATTTATGTAATGTCAAAGCTTACACATCACCAATCTTTATATCAACTTTTATATTGGCATTCTGAGAAAAACACCGTATTTCCTGGGGTTTTTTGTAAAATAACAGAGAGGCTATGGCCATAAACATTCTTCAAAATCATAGCTCTCATCTCTGCGTGTGTAAATGGTGTGTGTGCTGTGTACACAGACATGCTACTGAAAACATAAATAACTCACCAGAGAGTCCAGAAATGGCCAGAGCAGCATTGTCAAATTGACCTTTAGCAGAAACAGCATGAAAATATTACCACTGCATCCAAACGCTGCACCCACCCTGAATCTGGGAATGCAGGAAAGAATACAATGCTCTGACTACTTTCTATATGACAGTCTGGCCCAAAGAGTGCCTGGTCCAGCCTTAGGGAGACTGAGTTTGAGTCTATAGTTGCCAGTAGCCGGCTCAGTGATTTTTAAGCAAATCAAGCATCATTTTATGTCTCCAGGTCTTTGCCCATAACAGAGACCTTCAAGTGTATGTATGAAGCCAGACCCAAAATCATGTGAAAGACTTTTTGAGATCCCAACCAGAAACCATTAAACGCATTACATTGAGGGCTATTCCACTCATAAAGGTAACATGAGAAAGTGGTTCACTGACTCCAAGGATAAAATTGTCACTATCATTTGCAGACCTCATTGGTTGCTACTGTCCTACAGGGCAACACCTGCTGGGGGAACAGCCTTGGCTGTACAGGCACTGGGGCTGGATTCAAACTCTGACCCCATCACTTATCAGCTGTGTGACTATAGGCAAGTAACTTAACCTCTTTGAGATGTCATTGCATCAGCTACAACATGAGAACAGCAGTATCCACCTAATGGTTGTATTGTGAGAATTAAAAAGCCACAGCTAGCGTGGTGAAGGCTGTGTAGTAGACAATAGATGAAGGATTTTCCTTCTTTTTTCCTACCTGAGTTCATTTACAAGTTGCACAGGAAAACGGCCTCATAATATCTGCCCAACACATCAGCCAGGCTTGCCACGAGGATCTGATGAGACAGTGGATGTGAAGACACTTCGAATATCTCATTTATCCCATGTGTGTTCACTGAGTGTGTATATATGAGAGATGCTGTTGTAGGTGCCAATAAATGTGTTATTTAGACCTAATAATCACCGCCATGCTACATGGATGGGAGGGAGGGGACTTTGCCCTCAACTCACAATCTTATCCATAAAGAAGACAGTTTCTGGCCCCTCTTCCCATGTGAGGAAGCACCATCTCTCCTCACCTCAGTTTGCTCTTCTCCATTGGAAGAGTAATCATAAAGACATGGGTCTTTTCCCGAACTTACTCCTTGTTGGGCATTTGTCCAAAGGCTTCACACACAGTTACTGATTTAGTTCTCACAGCACCTTCAGCAGATGTCATTATTATTATTCCCATTTCACAGATGAGGAAATCAAGGTTGAATTCCATCATGTCACCTGACAGCAAAAGATGTGTGACCAGTAAGTGGCCAAGCCAGAGAGACATGGGAGGAGAGAGGCAGCTGTGTTTGCTCTGCAGACCCCAAGGACACTAATCCAACCAGCCTATGGGCAAGAAGAGCAGACAAAAGGAAGGGGTAGTCCACCTCGTCTCCCAGTTGCAGGCCCAGGGGAAGAGCAGGGTGACGGTCAGGTGCACATCTAGAAGACAAGCCCAGGTGCATGCATACCTGGCAGAAGGAAGCACAAGAAGGGCCACTCTGAGGTTAAATGTGGAGGGTGAGACAGGAACCCGCCTTGAGGGTTCTGCAATTCTGCCTCTGGGTGCCTGGCGTGGTTCACAGAGAGTCTGGACTCCACAACCAGATTAGCACTCGCTGTTAGACAACACCGCCTACTGGTTAAACTCACAGTCTCTGCCTGCATCCAAATCCCAGCTCGGTCCCGCCCCATTTACTGAAAGGCCAGATTCAGATGGGCTGTGGGAGCTACACTTTGCTCAACCCTAGACTACGTTCTCCAATCTAGGGTTGCCCTGCTTTGCTTTATGGTTTCTGGAACTTGCCTTTTAACTGTGTAACACCCTAAACCTCTAACAGTAAACTGGGGGCCTAAAAGAAATGTCACTGGGTTTTATTATAATTGTTCACAGGCCCAGGGATTCTCAAAGGGCGATTTTCGAACCAGTGGGATTAGTATGGCTTAGAAAATTATCTGGCCCAATTCCAGAGCTACTGAGTCAGGAACCCTGGGCCTGGGGCCCAGCAATCTGTGTATAAACAACCCCTCCAGATGATACTGATACACACTTAAGTTTGAGACCTAATCACAGGCATCATCGGTCAATCAATCAATTCTACCAGCCCTACTAGGTACAAAAAACAAAGGCTTAACACACTTTTCAGGGTGAAGCCTGCTGTAAGATGACCCCCTACCCTCACCTCAACACATAAATACACCCATTTCCTTACATGGGAACCATATGGATTTTGCTAATACAAACATAGCAACTAGTCAGCTCAAAAAGTTTCCATGAGAAAAAGTCCCAGTGGTGTTTTCCCATGACTTGGGATTGCTCCATTTCTAACAAAAACATCATTTTTAGAAGAGAAAATACAAGCAGAAAGCATTGCAGCTACAATAAAGGATTGTCACATATTGTGCTTCTTCACCTCTTTCCACCCGCCAGTCTTATGCTAAGCGTGGGTGCACACACGTGAGCACACACATGCACACCTGTAACACTCTGCTGGGACAAGACCCCAAACCTATCAGTTCGGGTAAACCCTGCAGCCACGAGATTCCAGTGAAAAAGGGACTTCATGCTGAAGTCAGGCCCTGGGGCAGTGCCCCCTTGCACACAGGCTTTCTGACCCTCAGCCTTCAGGGTTTCCCTCTTCTCGGGGCAGTATCTTCAGCTGTCTTCTTTCGAATGGGACCAAGAAACTTGGCCTATTTTCTCCTTTTGGTCTTTGTCACTGCCTCCATTTACTCTGCCCCTGGGGTTGTCGTCCCCCAGGTATGCAGAGATCAGCCTGTAGGTCTCCTCCTGGTTCTCTGCTATTCCCAAAAACAAAGCAGAGCGCTAAATATGAAGAGAAGACAGATCACAAAAGTCACCAACAGAGAGCTGGGGACTTGGGACTTCTGCCTTTTGGTTCTAGTCCTGAGAGATGATCCCACTAATCCTCTCCTTCTTTGACCCCCTCCTTCATGAGGGTCTATGTTCACCTCTTCTTAGTAACCACAGTCTCAGCTTAAGGTAAGGACAGTGTTACAGTAGGCTGGAATTTAATAGATGTTAGCTGACATAGTCCTTGTGACAACACTGTGAGACAGATATTGTTACTCTTGTTTAACAGATGAGAAAACTGAGGCAAAAATTGAGGGAAAAGGACTTCCCTCATTCTCTATGCTGCCCTCCTGCCTTTTCCTAGCTGAAGACACATGTCAGAGCCGGGGGAGCTCTTGTTTCAAATCTACCTCTAGGTCAGCCCCAGCCTGGGTGACATCGGTACCCCGAAACTCCCTCCAAGAAGGCTCACAGTAGAGCCACTGCTCAGTAGGGTCATGGCAATGGCCCCTGTCAGGAGGCAGCCAAGGCTGCTGAGCCTGGCCCTCCTGGCTCGGTTCCGCACCCCCTTGTTAAATAACTCTGAAGAATTATGTTCAGTCACTGAATCTCCTTGTTCCGCCAGCTGCTCATCTGAAATATAGAGACAAAAATGCCTTTCTATCCACCTTACAGTGCAGGCATAAGCCTCAAATAGAAAAGGTGGATGGGAAAGATTGAAAGGATAATGCAAAGAGCATTACATTAAAAGCTTCAAAAGAGATGTTGACCTACAGTAGATACCAGATCCAAAATCAAGGTGTGGTAGAGTCTTCAGTGTGAAAACTTCAAACTTGATGATGAAACTAGTTAAATGACCAGTTGTCGATGAAGATATGAAAGAACCAATGAGTGCACATTAAGGGATTTCTTTGTGAATGAATAGTCCTTTAGATATGGTCACTGGGAGCTGGGAGTCCCATCCCACCCACACAGAGGAGGGATGGACAGGAGTTGCCCTCTATTTCCAACAGGGGAGAGGCTTTGACGTATGCTCCTTATGATGGAGAACACCACAAATTCGACCTGACGTGGCCCCAGAAAGCCAAAACTGACTGTGGCGCAGAGTTCAGCCCTGTGTCTGGGAATGAAGCCTGTGAGCCAGAGTTGAATCACGATAGAAATATTGACCCAGGGTTGTCCCAGAATGGATCCTGCCAAGGAGGGGCCTAGCATGGAGACACAGAAGCCTGGACAGGCAGAGGCAGAGGCTGAGAAGAGACAGACTGGGAGTATCCTCTTGAAAGAGAAGCATTTCCCATGGAAGGGGAGCCCAGGGAAACCACCAGTGAACTCATAAAAGTGTCCATAAGAGATAGTCTGCCTGGCTGAGAGAGGGCAGAGCCATCTCCCTGTGGCATTAGTGGACTATGGATTTCCTCATCCCCCATCCCTCACCTCCGCCCCTGCTTCTATGTTGGTGGGATCAGACACAGAAGCCAGGGAGTGGATGAGGACGTGAGCTAGGGACAGAGAGACACTGGCCATACCCACTCCCAGAAAACAAATGTTTCACCTGCCACCAGCCCCAGCTAAGTGGAGGGAAGACCTCACCCTTGAATGAGGAGGGGAGCACTCATCCCTACACTGGACTGGACACTCTATCTAATCGAGGCACGTTTTGTGACTTAAAGTGAGTAAGAGCCTGGTATCACCTAAGGGACCACAGAAGCCATGAGACCCACCCAATTTCCATCTCCACTTAGCAGATTGAAAGGAATTGTGAGAGAGAAAAATAAAGTTGCTTTCACTATTACACCCCATTATTTCTGCTCACTTCAAATGCCAGCTACAAGGTGCTGTTTTTTTACCCTAACAGATGCCACCACCATTTACACAGGAATCCGAGCCAGAAACCTCGGTGGCCCTTCACTCCTGTCCACTCCCCTCCCCGGTCAGCCCTTCACCATGAATACCTCCCTGAACCATCACTTCTCAATCTCACAGACCTCCATCATCTTCCATCTGCCTGCAAGATGAACCGCCTCCTAATTCAGCCTCCCTGACTCTCAGCTTTCCCTATTCCATCCACTCTCCTTATTGCAGTCAAAGCGATGTTTCTGAAATGCAAAGCCGACACCTTTATTATGTTGAAAACCCTTCCGTGGACCCCAACTGCCTTCAGAATAGAGTCCAACCTTTTAACTAGGTTTTTCAGAACCTGGGCCTGCCTCCCTCCCACCCTCCGCTTCCCTCGCTCCTCTTGGTCCCACCCACTCTGAGCTAGGTACCCCTTCAGTGCTGCACCAAAGGCACCACTTTCTCTTGGTGTTTGCTCCTACTGCACTCAGAGGCCAAACTCCGGAGCTGCTAACTGATGTACTGAGGTGGGCTGTGAGACAATCCAGGTGCGCCTGGCTTTCTAACCTCTCAAGTCCTAACCTCCGATTTGCCATTAGAGCACCAACCATTATTGGGGCAGCACACCAGTGTAAGCCAGAAGAGTCTGGTTGAAGCCACACCCTTTAAGGGGAGTGGGGCAGGGCTTTTGCATGACTATTCAGATCTCAGTCCAAGTATCACCTCTTCCAGGAAGCCTGCCTTGACTTCCCAACACTGGGCTAAGTTGTCCTCCACAGAGCTCCGTAACACAGTCACACTACTGCCTTGCTTATCCCACTGTTTACCTGGTTGCAAGTTCTTTGAGGGCAGGGCTGTGTCCTGTTCACAACAAGAGCTCAACCTTCCAACGCTTCATCTATATAACAGGATAGTGAAAGTTTATCCCTCAGGGTGTTAATATTATAAAATGAGAAAATTAATGGAAAGCACATAGCATGGTATCTGGTGTATAGGTAAACACTTAATGAATGTTATTTTTTATTATTGCTCAACACGTTGTATAAACTAGTCAATGGAAAGATTGATATCATTATTACAATGTGGCATATATGTGCCCCCAGGAACAGCCTGTGGGCAAAGACAGGCTACTGACTAAATGACTTGTCAAGGTCTTTTCTATCCCGATAACTTTCTAATTTTGAGGCCCATGAATTACCCAAACACCATCAAAACTGGAAAACTTACCTCCATCAAGTGGTTGTCGGAAACCTCCATCAAGTGGTTGTCGGAAACCTCCGAGATTGGTAAGAGATGGGAAGTGCTGGTGGTAAAACTACATTTCTAATTAGCTAGAAAAAGTCATCTCGTGTGTGCGTGTAAAACGATCTTCAGATAAACGCTCCTGTTATCTCTCCCTCACAGGGCCTGGGTGGCCAGTCAGGTGCTGATTTGCTTCTGCATTTCAACAGAATCTGTTTTGTAAATTTGTTAAATTCTTCAGAATGAAACTACTTCCTGGTGGAAACTCATTTTCTGCCCCCTTTCCTGCCTCGCTTCTGGTTTTCCTCCTCTGGCATGACTTGCTGACTCCGTGGGCGGTGACCGTCACTCTCCAGCATGTTCTCTCCCTCCCCGGGAACTGGGCTTCCCAATCCCCTCGACGACGGTGTGGGTGGAAGACAGATGGCTTCAGTGGTTCTGATAACAGTGGCAGGAAAAAACGGTCAGGGTTTTTTGGAGGACAAGAGAGGAGTTACAAGACGAGCACCAGCTCAGGTTACTGGGTCTCACTGGTGCAGAAAGTGAGCCTGAGTCAGGGCGATTGGGGCGGGAAGAGCATCATTTTCTTTTTCTTTTATTTTTTGAGATGGAGTCTCACTGTCACCCAGGATGGAGTGCAGTGGCACCATCTCAGCTTAGTGCAACCTCCAGCTCCCAGGTTCAAGCAGTTCACCTGCCTCAGCCTCCCTAGTAACTGGGATTACTGGTATGTGCCACCATGCCCAGCTATTTTTTTTTTCGTATGTTTTTAATAGAGACAGGGTTTCACCATGTCTGCCAGGCTGGTCTCAAACTCCTGACCTCAGGTGATCCACCCACCTCGGCCTCCCAAAGTGCTGGGATTACAGGCACGAGCCGTCTGGCTGGAAGAGTATCATTTTCCGATCTAACTCCCAGCATCCCAGGACAGGTGGCAGATGGTGTATACTGGAGCATAAATTGAAGCCCCAACTCCAGGGGAGAGTAAATGCAGGAAACACCAAATAATACCTGGCATTTAATCAGCCAGGGCTGGGTGTAGCACTGGGTCCCTTCACAAGGGTTATTTCTTTTAATGCTCATGACAACCCTACAAGATCAGGGTTATCATTACCCTCATTTTACGGATGAGGAAACTGCAGCTGAAAAGAATAGCATTCCCATCTTCTTCCGTCAGAGCACCAGGCATGTGGGCCCCAAAGGAGAGACAGCTCAAAGCAAAAGTACATCCCCCAAAAGCTTCAAAATCACCATGACTAATACAGTTACGATTAATTCTCAAAGAAAATGTTGACTGCTTAGGGCATTCCTTACTTTTGAAAGTAATATTTATGACAATGTTCATGTCTTCAAATCCCGTCAGAGACCAAATTTACCCATGCAATGGTGCCGGACCCATAAGATAATCCAGGCGTTCTTTGTTTTCTAACCGCTAAAGCCCTAACCTCCAATCTTCCATTACTGAACAAACCAATACTCTTGTACTGAAAGAAGCCAGAACAGCCTGGCTAATGCCATCCCCTGTAAGAAGGTTGGACAGACTGCTCCCATGGCTCAACCCTCTCTTAACACCTGAACCCAGAGAAGCCCCAACCGAAAGTCTTCATTCTATGGTTTGAATTGAGCGCTCTGTGTCATGAGCCTATCTGGGGCTCCCTGCCTCTTCGCAGTGAAAACAAAGAAGAGTTTTAAATATTTTTTAGCAGAAAGACACCCCTTTCTGATTGGGATTTGAGCTGCAAAGACACGGCAACCAAACAGAAACAGGATTATACCTGAGGAGGATCTTGGAGTAATCACCAAAATCCACTTCTCCTCTCCCTTTAGGCAAGAGGAAGGATTTACAGTTAGGCAGCGCCATGCAAACTTGCGAGATGTGAGCTGAAGTGACCCGCGTTGCTTCTAGCCTAAAGCATTTAATCCCTGATGCAAGACGCTCCAGCCTTCTCCTCCTACCCGCAGCATTCTAGCAAGAAGCCCGTGTATCTCAGATGGTGCAGCTATACGATGGTGGAATCTCCAGCAGCCTGGATCCTCAGGAGGCTGTGTGGAACGGGGCCTTCTATCAGACATACTGCACATGCAAAGTGAGAGGTAAATGAAGGTTTATTACACTGAGCCTTGGAGATTTGGGAGTTGCTTGTTATTGTATCACAACCTAGCCCAGCCTGACTGACATTCATGGTGTGAGACCCACTCCCCAGGAGCAGCAGAGCTCAAGGATGCTCCTCTGTGGCCCTTTTATGTTCACTGCCCTTTCTGTAATAAGTCAGAACAGTAGGTGACTCATGTTTATTATGCTTTGGTAAGGGCAGTAGATGGCAAGTTGTACTCAAACATAAGCAGTGAGAGCAAAGAGTAAGCTGTCTACTTTTTCTGTACTCTTCTCCACACAGAGTTAACATTCATCAGGCATTTACTCTGCACTGGGTATGTTAAGACTATTATTTCTCATTTCATAATATCCCTGCAATGAAAGTAAGCATTGTGCATATATCAAAACATCATGTTGTGGCCAGGCGTGGTGGCTCATGCCTGTAATCCCAGCACTTTGGGAGGCCGAGGAGGGTGGATCACCTGAGGTCAGGAGTTCGAGACCAGCCTGGCTGACATGGTGAAACCCCATCTCTACTAAAAATACAAAACATCAGCCTGGTGTGGTGGCAAGTGCCTGTAATCCCAGCTACTCGGGAGGCTGGGGCAGGAGAATCTGTTGAACCTGGGAGGCGTAGAGGTTGCATTGAGCCGAGATCACATCATTGCACTCCAAACTGGGCAACAAGAGTGAAACTCCATCTCAAAAAGAAGGAAGGAAGGAAGGAAGGAAGGAAGGAAGGAAGGAAGGAAGGAAGGAAGGAAGGAAGGAAGGAGAAAGAAAGAGAAAGAAAGAAAGAAAGAAAGAAAGAAAGAAAGAAAGAAAGAAAGAAAGAAAGAAAGAAAGAAAGAAGAAAGAAAGAAGAAAGAAAGACATCATGTTGTATACCATAAATATATACAACGTTTATTGTTCATTTTTAAATTAATTAATTAATTAAAAAATAAAATCCAAAATAAGTATTTTAGTCTCCATTTTACATATTAGGAAACTATGGTTCATGGAGATTGGCTTGTTTAAGGTCACCTAATAGAAATTGGGTTGTAAATTCAGGTGTCTCTGATCCCAAAGGCTGTGGTTTCCCACTATCTGACAATAAACCTGCCTCAGTGTACTCTGAATAAATGATCAGATAGATGATCAGATAGATAGATGACAGATAGATGACAGATAGATAAACAGACGGAATGTTTAACTGACGTGTTGTCTTTTCCATTAATAGTAGAGCCCCAACCCCCAAACAAGTTGGTAATTATGCAGGAAAATGACACACTCGTAAAAAACAAAAGGTCGAAATGAAAGCACATTGACATCTATCTCATTGTTGTAATTTTGAGAACAGGCTCTGCATTTAAATCTCAGGTTTCTGACCACTCATGATCTATGTGACTCTGGGTAAGTTGCTTCACCTCTCTGTGCCTCCCTTTCTTTAACTGTAAGAAGGTGATTAAAATAGTGCCTGCCTCCTTGGGTTTTCATGAGGACTAAGTGAGCTAGTATAGGTATGGGGCAGGGAAGAAGAGCTGACACACAGCTGCCCTCCAAGACTGTTACCTCTGCGTGAGCTATGAGCAAGTGGGAAGAGGACCTCTGGGGCAAAGAGCAGCATCCTCAGCCCACTATTCCTAGGGACGGTGCCATTCACCTCCTCCTCTTCAGAACCCACGAGAGCCCCTGTTCCTTGGAGAAAGGGTGGTTGATGAGGACATCATCTCATGTATGAAAGGTGGCCCTACATGCCTCACTAACTGAAGTTTACTTACAACATGAGATGATTCTGTACCCAAGGCACAAGGCAAAATCCCAGCTCCTGGGTCATTCTGCATGCAATGAGGGCAGGATACAAGGCAGTGCCCAGGAGCACACACCACTGGGACGTGCTGCACACCCCACTTGGCACTGTGATCCCTCTGACCAGCTGTGTGAAGGCTGAGTGCAAATCCCCCTGGCAATTGCTTTGTTCAACTTCACAGCAGATTTTCCTCAGGATCCTCAATCAAAGACACTTCTTAACCTTGTGTTATTAGCTTCACAGCTGAGAAAAAAATATATATAATGGTACAATGATTATCATAATAATACTTTGAGATCATTATTTATATCATTTGTATTATCTGCTTAACCCAAGAGAACGTGCTGCAGAAGATAAAGGCCTTGCATGAGCGCTGGCACACCCCGCAGCCCTGCTGAGAAGAGCCAGGCTTGTAGTGGTAGGTGGTGTCTAAATGTTACAGACGAGTGAAGAGTCACAAATACAGTCAGACCCTCAAACTGAATGTTTAACAAACATGTCTCTTCCATCGATAGTAGAACCCCAACCCCCAGACAAGCTGGTAATTGTGCAGGAAAACAACACCTGCACCTGTGCAGGAAAAGGTTAACCAATCAAATGCCCAAAGCCAACCAGTGACATTAGTTGAGCAGAACAAGAATCTGAGTGCAGTGGCACAAGGGGCCCCAGTATACTTTCCAGAAACCACAGGAAGGCTTCAGTTCCTGGCTCCACAGTAACTGGAGGCTCTAGGCCCCAGGAGTGCAGGAAATTGTTCTCCTTTGCAATAGAGGGTTTTCCTCATGGTAAGGATGTGATGTATTTGTGGAATGAATGAATGAATGAATGAATGAATGAATGAATGAATGAATGAATGAATGAATGAATGAATGAATGAATGAATGAATGAATGAATGAATAATGCCCTCAGATTGGTGAGTGATCCGACAGAGAGAAGGCTGAGATGATCCAGCTACTGTGCCATTCGTTCCTCCACCTTGTAGCCCACAGAGGAGGTCCATTTCATGACCCTTTAAAATGATTAAAAGACAATTCCCTGGTCCTAATGTGGTTCTTTCAAATTTTATGTGCCATTAATTGCTTTTAAAAAATTATGGCAGGTTTTTTCCTCAGCCTTTCCTTTCCACAGTCTCTTTTTAAAAATGTGTTCAGAGATTGGCCCCCAATTCACTGTCTCAAATTCCCATGCTCTGCTCCCTAGATTCAGTTTCTAGTGAAAAAGAGTATGTCAAATTAGCTGAGGAGAGTGAATCTCTGTGGATTTGAAGATGTACCATGATGCAGCCTGCTGCAGACACAAATTCTATGTAGTCTACTGTTTTATCTTTTAATAATTCATTCAGATTTCACGTTTCAGTTCCTAAAGTACTTGTGCTTGTTTAATATAAAAATAATAGTATATAATACTTAGCAATTAAATTATTGGGTTTCTGCCTATCCCTCACTCCCACCCAAAAATAAATAAAGTCAGTTGAACCTCCAAGAAGACATGTTGTGTCTTCTGTGAGCCAAGTTCAACCTCCCAGGCACGTCCTGATGGCCCTCTGTTCTCTGAATTTCCCTACCCAGCCTCATCTCTCATCTCTCCCAGCTTACATAGCACAGTTCGACTGAACCAAGCATCTTACACTTCCCTGAACACACAATTTCAGAGGCTGGCAACCAGAAATACTTCAACAGAGCAGGATAGCACTGCACTGGGCCCTGGGCCTGAAATCAGTAGGTATGTGAAATTCACGTTGGTCTGCAAGCTTCTCTCCATGAGATTAGTGCCATTGGCTGCTTAATGTGCTACTTATATATGAATGGCAGAGACCTAGCAGCTTTCTGTCTTCTGTGAAGAGGAGCAGGGGAGCTTTGGGAGCCTCTGATCTGCTTTCATGGGTCGTCTGCCAGCCAATGCCTCTGGTCCTAATGTAAATCTTTGTTGGCATCATCTTCAAGCCTGCAATTCATCCTGATCCTTAAACTTCCATCTGTCAGTGCAATGCAAAACTAAACATTTTGCTTTATCATTCATGTTTTCCATCACAAAAGCAATACATGACATTTAGAAAATACAAAAAAGTAGGACAATCACCCGCCATCCCACCAACACAGAGGCAACCAGTATTTGCATTTTGGAGTTGTTCTTCCTGTCTTTTTTCTTTACATGACTTTTACTAAGCTTTAATCATTACGCATTAGTATTTTGTATTCCCCGCCTTTTCACTCCACTTTAGCACATTAGCATTTGCACATGCTAAAAAAAAAGTCCAAATTAATCCTGAACACAAACAATAACTGTTTTCTTATTTCTAGGTCCAAAATGAGAGTGACAAAGGAGGTAAGTACAGGATGCTAAAACTATTTTTCATAGCAGCTAGGCAAATCTAGAAAAGAATTATTTGATATTGCATCCAATTCTCTGCCTCAGGAAGGGTTTCCTGGCATGGGTCATTTCTGCCTGGAGATGGGTCCATCCCCTGAAGGTCACCCCTGACCATTTCTGATGTGTAGAACAAGTATCCTGTCTAAGCCCAGGTTCTAATCCTTTAAGCAGCTGTGTTGATTTGTTCTGAGTCTTTGAACTCACTTGGATTGTTTCAGCTGCAGCGACCCACAAAGGTTCATAATATTCCCCAAATATACTTCCAGTCTCCCCAGGATATTGTATCATTATCCAATACCAACAACGACTGCTTAGCTCAGATTCCTTGGGATTCTGTGATGGTTATTTTTAGGCGTCAACTTGACTGAGCTACAGGGTGCCCAGATAGCTGGTAAAACATTATTTCCGGATGTGGCTATGAGGCTTTTTCCAGAAGAGATTAGCATTTGAGTCAGTAGACTGAGCACAGGAGGTGGCCCTCACCCATGTGACTGGACATCATCTAATCCACTGAGGTCCCAGAACTAACACAAAGGTGGACAAAAGGCAAATTCTGTCACTCTTCTTGAGCTGGATCATCCATCTTCTCCTGCCCTTAGACACTAAGCTCCTGGTTTTCAGGCCTTCAGACTCAGGGATTTATACCAGCATCTCCCACTCCCAGTTTTCAGGCTTTCAGTCCCAGACTGAGAGTTACACCATCAGCCTTTCTGGTTCTCAGGTTGTCTGGCTTGGACTGAATTACACAGCTAGCTTTCCTGCTCTCCAGCCTGCAGATGGCATAGTGTGGGACTTCTTGGCCTCCATAATAACTTGAGCATAATAAATCTCCTCTCGTAATCTGTATCTATATCTATCTACTTATCTACATAGCCAGTTGGTCTGTTCTCTGTAGAACCCAATATATCTTCTTTTTCTATTTGTGTAGAAGTATTAACTTCCATGATGCAATTGAAAGATCTCAGAGATAAGACTCAAGAAGTCATGGATTAAATCCTATTTTTGCTAATGTCTGATCCTAGCTGATTCCAAAAAGGAGGGGCAGAAGAGGGAGAGAGCTGATAATTATAATAATTACAACGATGATGGTAATCTAGCAAATAATGAGTGATTGTCACATGCTCAACCATGTTCTAAGTGCTTTATATGCTTTACCTCATTTAATCTTTACAATATCCTGTCAATGCCTTGCATCCAAAACTACAAAGAACACAGCTGTAGTGAACAAAGTAGGACTTATTATTGACTCGTTACAACAGGGGAGAACATAGGCCGTGGGGAGATATGGGGCCTCTCAGTAAGAGAATGTCAGAAAGGATTTATAATAGGATTTGGGATTGTAATAGGAGATTTCAGGAAGGGTCCAAGAAAGGAGGGTTGGGCTCTGGATTGGATGCTTTTAGGAAGAGCAAGGGTAGTTCTCTAATTGATTAACTTGATCATTCTTACCTAGAAGGTGGGATGAGCAGAAGAAGATTAAAGCTGTACGTGGTAAACACACAGCAGTCACTTACATCAGCCAGCACAGGGGTGCTTCGTCATTTGCCCGGCTTGGACCATATCCTTCTTTTGTTTGTAGTTAGGCATGATTAGGAGGTGGTCTCGCTTGTGTCTTAATCGTGGTCAGAGTGGCTTTGTCTGATGTTGATGTTTTCTGACATTGTTTATGTTAAACAGGAGGACACTAAGGGGCTGCGTTTTGCTTTACCTTATTAAATGGGAGCTGTCTACTATATATATGTTAAGACAAAGAAACTCAGGCTTAGGTAGGCTGAGAAATGTGCTAAAGTTCCTACAGCTAGAAAGGAACAGGAATTGAACGTAAGTCTGACTCCAAGCCAAAAGCCAAGTAAGGATCACACTGAACCTCCTCTTCATGCAGTGATTTTTATCTTGTTTTATTTTCATTTTTGGATAAGTAATGCATGGAAAATATACAAAATTCAAAATGTGAAAAGAGCACCTAGTGAAAAGCAAGTCTCCCTCCAATTCCCAACCTTCTTTCCACGTCCCTTTCCCCTCCCAGGAGACCACATTGTCCCCATTTCATCCAGGGTCTCTCATTCATGCCAGAGCTTTGCCGTGTGGATGGAGCAAATCCATTTCAAAGGGTGGCACTGGGAGAAACAGCCACTGAGTTATGACTTAACAAATTATTTGTCCTTGTTCCTCTCTTCCAAAAACTCTTTCACAAGGTTTCAGTGACTCAACAAATATTGATTAAACACATACCATTTCCAGACGCTGTGCTCAGCACTAGGGAAACAAACAATAAAACAAACAAGCTGCTTGCCCTTGAGGGGCTCACAGTCTAGCGGAGAGGACGACCTGGATGAATCAGGCCAGTGGGCTGTAGGGGAGGATGCAAAAGGAGCAGGCTGCCTTGCCAAGGATGGCAGAAGAAGACTCAAGGAGAAGGAAGCACCCCGCCTGGATCCCAAAGGTGACAGGGATTTACCCAGTGGACAGAGGTGAGGAAAGAACTCCAGAGAGAGAGAAGTCAGTATGAGAAATGACATAAGTGTGAAAGAACATAGCACATGCTGGAGCCTGCCCACACCTCTAAAAGGCTGGAGCACAGGGCGCCTGGGGCAGGAGGCAGGAGAAGTGAAGGGAAACGTAGCTAACGGTGCTGTCTCAAGGAGACTTTTGCAGGAAGCTAAAGAGAATATTGTCAGAATTAAATAAGATAGACAATGTGAAAAGATTCAAAGAGCTTAAACACTCAGCAAATGTGATGAATTAGAAGGGTCACTAGTTCCTGCACCCTCAATTGTCATTCATCATTGTCCTTTTCTGAAGGTGCTGCTTCTAATCGTGGTCACCACTTGTGGGAGCACCAACTGAGGACAAAGACCACAGAGGCCACTGAAAAGAAAGATGGTGACCACCTGTACCCTTGATGCCTCAATTAGACACACTGGGCACCCATGCCCTAGGGCACCATTAGCAAGTACTGTTTGGTACTCACAGGCATCCAGGTTCTATCAAAGGTGTGTCTAGGATAAATTGTTTGAGAAAGAAGGTCTAAGGTTCATGTAATCCTCTCCCTTCTAAAAGAATCCTGAGTGTGGCCTTTGCGACACTCTAGACTGCCAGCCATTGTATTTCTGAACCACAATAACAAAGGCACACGCAGAAGTGCTGTCAGTGCTACAAAGGATGCTGTTATCCACATAGCAGAAAGCTGGACACAAAAAAGCCTAAAGATAGATCCTTCCAGGACAAATTGTTGTTAAAAACAAACAAACAAACAAACAAAAAACTCTGTAACCCATCTGGGTTTTTGCCCTGATTTACAGGAAGCTCCAACACTGTAAAGAGTACAAGCTTTGGGTCAGACAGTGCCAGTTACTACCTACGTAGCTTAGGCAAGGTTTACATCTCTTTGAGGCTCAGTTTATTCATTCATGAAATGGAGATAATAATATAAACTGCCTATTACTATAGTTAAAATTATATCAGAATGTAAATGTACAGAATAGCATAGTACCTGTCACAAGCAATCAATATATTTTATCAATAAAAAGCAGTTGGTTTGGTCTATTGATTTGATGTAGTTATTCCGTCATAAAATGGAAATTATACATGTCATTTTAGGCCTCAACACAGAGTAAGTACTCATAAATAAATGTTCATTGTTTGCAATTAAATAATTTCCCCTGCCAACAGTAGGCTTTCTTACTTTGGGATCTCCTCTGAGTCTTTCACACAAATATGAACAGCTGCTATGTAGCTTTCAATTTAACAAATCTTTACTGATCGCGTCTAATGTGCCAAGTACTCTGTGACCTGCAGAGTTGACTTTAATAAAACAGGTCTCATCCCTGCCCAAGGAGCTTGTAGTCTGGAGGGAGAAATGAACATGCAGACACCTCCCTAAAGGTGGGTGGAGTAGGTCCCATAGGCTCCTCTCAGAGCCCCATCTAAGACAGAATCCCAAACCAGACAAACTGAGGGCGGAGAGGTAAGGGTCTCCTCATCTGTGAGTGGAGCAGATGGTTGGCCATAAACTGGGATCTGAGGCCCAACAAGACCCTCTTACTGTCTATGGTTGAAAAACAAATACTCCAATATTCTATTTTCCTTAGGAAAAATGGTGACAGTGCATTGAGGCTTTACACCCACCATTAGTTGCGCATCACAGTCATCACGTGCAAGCTAAGGGGAACCTGGACATCCCAAAGCCAGCTTCTTCAGATGAGGGACTCAGGAAGGAAGAGCAATTTGGTGAAGGTCCCACAGCCAATCAGTCACCAAGTTGGCCCTTCAATGTAGGTCTCCTAACTCCTGCAGCTCTTTCTTCCACACCACGGGAAGAGGATCATGGCCCCAGGAGTGTGATAAGCCAAGGCCAAGCCTTGTTTCTCAGAGAATCCCTGTTGCAGTGCACAGCATGCAGCAGGGATTTGGCCTCTGGGACCCAGGAGGGATGGTGCCATACCTGGAGACAAGACTGCAGGAGAAGCAGCCCATAGCTGTGGGCTGCAGAGGTGTGAAGTGGGAAGGAGAGTGCTCTAAGGAAAGTCAGGACATTTTGCTAACTGCATAATCAGGATCTAGTGGGAGCAGGGCCCCCCACAAGACAGCTTCCTCCTGTCAAAGTCTTATGCAGGAACCACTGATTACCCAGTGAAGGCCAGCCACACCATTTAAAGACCCATGCCACGCGCAGTTTTAAGCAAAAGTGCCCTAACACAGAACCACCAACAATAGAGCTATTGGATTTTTAAAATTCTATCTCAACTCTACCTGTTGGCACAGCAATGGGGGTCAGCAAACTACAGTCCACAGATTGAACCCGGTCCACCATGTTTTTGTAAATAAAGTTTTACTGCGACACAACTCTTGTCTATACTTGTACATATTGTCCATGACTGCTTTAACGCCACAACAGCAGAGTTCAATAGTTCTATTAGCAACCATATAGCCATGAAAAGTATGAAAGTGTTACTATCTGGCCCTTTAAGGAAAAGTTTGCCAACCCCTGGTATAGTAACCAGTGTGATCCTAGAGTAGTGGAATTCTAATAACAAAAGACCTTTGCTGTTGTCTCAATTCTGTGTTTTCCCATGAATTTCAACAAAAGCATCATTTTAAGTTCCTAAAATTCACAACGCTTGGGCTTGACGGGTTCCTTAGGTATTCAGCAGGTGGTATTGGACTGCCTGGCCTGCTTCCCTTTCCTGGAGCTTCTCCACTCTCTTCCCAAACCCCAACCTGTCCAGAAAGCTCTGACTTCCACCTGCAGGCCCCGCCCACTCATCACCACTTTCCTGCAGCCTCCCTGCTTCCCCTCACCTACCCCCGTCTTACTCCACACACACACTCCTGCCAGACAGAAGCAATTGTCCCTTTAGGTGTATCCTGAAAACACACAACATATCACTCTGTTATAGCACCTACCTTATTACACTGTTTGTGCATTGACTTTTGCAATATTTATGTGTATCCTCCATCTATAATCGTCTTTTAAAGAGACTGTATCTTACTCATCATCTTCATGCCTAGAAGAAGTCCTGACACATAGAAAATTAGATTGAAGCCCATTTGGAAGGAAAGGCATCTTAGGTATCATCCCATCAATTCTTTCCTTTTACAAGTGAGAACACTGAGGCCCAATGTCACAAGACTGGCCAGCGGCAGAGCCAGACTCTCGAGGGTCTCCCTCCACTAAGTAGAGCCCTCATTCTAGTGCACCACACAGGAATGCAGAGATTCATGTGCATTAAAACAGCAGTCACTTACGAATGGTGGTCATTATTTTCAACGTAGCAGCCATGGGAATCTTCTCCTAAAGTGATACATCCATCCCCTGTACCAGAAACCAAAAGCCAGTCCTGGTCTCCTGACAGCAGTGACGGGAAACAGTATGCTGCAGTCACCAGAGTGCCTATGCCCATGATGGACCAGTGGGCTGCAAAATTAAACTCCTCTTTTTAGAGGCCATTTGTGTGTTAAGGAAGAGAATAAATGCGCTAACCCCATGGCCAGTGAAAAAAACATGCACCCAGACAGAACTTTATTTGACGCTTTCAGGCCAATGGGGGAAAATGAGCTTTGTAATTGAAATTGTAATGGAATAAGTTGGGCCTGGTGGCGGTGAGGACAGGATATTCTTGGAGGTCAGATTATGAGAGGTGACATGCGAAAGTCCTCAATAGGTTGGCAACTCAAACGTTTCTGTGAAAGATCAAGAGCAAGCATTCCGGATGCCATGTGGGGGTTTCTGGCGTACAGAAGTGGTCTGGACTCCAGAACGTAGTGTGGGACTGGGCCGCAGTGGAATCGTTTTGTAACTAATTACAAGGCATGACCGTCCTTTGTCATGTCTGATTTGTGCACACTCAGAACCAGGCCCCATCTCTCCTGTCCCTCCTAAATCCACATGAAGGAGGTACCCATGCCTTGCTTTGACTCCTCCTGGGTGCAAGGATATGAGCTGGAGTAATGTTTTCTCTCAGTTGCACCTTTATTGAAAGCTCTCTCTGTGCCCGGCACTGGGCTGGGGACCTCTTGGTGAATGAGACAGATAGTTTCTGCCATCAGAGCATTCACAGTGTGCAACCTTAACAGGCTCCTGTCAATCCTGGTGGAAGAATATCAGGACCAATTGGAGGCAGAGGTCATTTTGGATGACGCCCCTCAAATTATCCCATACAGGGTCCAGCTGCATAGAGTGGGAAGAGAACTTGCTTTAAAGGCCAAGAGGTATGGAAGTCAGCATCAGCCTCCCAGCTCATAGACTTCAGACAGTTACTGATGTTGCCATATCCTCACAGAGAAATGGGATAATAATAGCAACGTGGGAGCTGGTGGAGAGGATGAAAGAAGCTACCGTGTGTCGGTGCTTAGCAGGGAGCCTGGGTGGCACTGTTGTGATGAGAAGAGCAGCATGGGCAAGGGAAGACGTCCAAGCATCCATCACCCTGACATGTCAGTCAGGGAGGCTTTGGGGGGCTGGAACTGAGGAGGCTCTGTCAGCTTCTACCACTAGCACCTTGCAAGGGCCGGACACACAGTAGTTCTCATTCCTTTCTGTTTATTTCAAACGAACTTGTGTTTTAAGGAGAATATAAATTCTCCCCTTTCCCCTGTTTTGAAAGGCAACAGGCCCTCCATTCATCATGCCTTTCTCGCCATCTTCCCATCTCCCACCACAGCCCAACCCCACTTCTCAGCATGGGTAGAAGTAGCTTGAACTCTCCTCTCTTAGCTAAAATAAATGTGTGTGGGAGAGCATAGATTTTAGAATCAGACTATCCTAGGTTTAAAGTCCCAGCTGTAGCACTTACTGTCCCATCCACATAACCTCCCTGCACCACAGTTCTCTCACCTGCCAAATGGAATAATGATGATGGCACATTCTCAGAGGCCCACTGTAGGGACTGAACGCCCTGGTGTGTGTGAAATGCTTTGCACCGTGTTTGGCTCATAGCAACACTCAATAAATGTTGCCTGTGGACGCTGCAGCCTACAGTTGCTGTTGTCAGCTTTCTTTTTCATTGTGAAATGGATAGTTCCACCTTCACAGGGTGGTTGTGAGAAGCAGTAAAAGGCAAGGCCCCTCCTACAGTGCTTGGTACATAGTAGGCACTCAGTAAATGTTAGGTGCTCTCCTTCAAACCAGTACTGTGTCATTCCCTGTATTTACTTTTACACTCGGTGGGAAGCATCGGGATCAGTAGGCGCCTACAGATGACAGCGTCGGCACCAGACAGGCTTGCATCTGAGAGGAGGACATGGAGAGGGGAATGGGATTTAACGGATTCAGCAGGAACCCCTGCTGCCTCGCGGCTTTCCTCCCGTCACCGCCTGTGTAGTGACCTGCGGTGGTTTCTCAGACCCTGCAGGAGAGACACCTCACTCTGTTCTGTGCACTCACCTCGCAGCATGAAAATGGAGCTGACGCAGTGTAACATTTTAACCAATAGCGTGGGCTTATCTACTCTTCACTTGTTTGTGACTTGTTTGTGTGGGGAAGAATGCGTAATTGACCAAGCCTTGCACATAAACGCCTCGCCTCTCACCTTCATTCATACATATCTGCTTTAGCCTTCACTTGCTGGACTTTTCTTCATCCAAATAATTAATATAACAGTCACCATAATATCCTTCATTTTTGAGT
The DNA here is from genome assembly GCF_003255815.1 of Theropithecus gelada. NCBI lineage: Eukaryota > Metazoa > Chordata > Mammalia > Primates > Cercopithecidae > Theropithecus > Theropithecus gelada. Next base: position 855,132 of record NW_020257640.1, read on the forward strand.
GCTTACTATGTACCAAGCAGTCTATATCCACGACATCGTTTAACTCTCACAAGAAGCCAATAATAAATATAACAACACGTCTTGGGAAAGATAGAAACTGAGATAAGAGAGGTTGAGTAACTTCACACAGCTACCAAGAAAGTGGAAGAGCCAAAACGTGAACCTAATCAGCCTGACTCCAGGCATCTTACCTACCAGGCTCTCTACCTTCTTAATGGAGACACTGAGGCTTTGCCCTCAAACCCAGGGCTGCCCACGCCAAGCCCACCCTCTTTGCACACAGCTCTTGCTCTGCCTTGAGAATCCGTGCCTGGAAAGTCCAGCCAGGGTGGAAGCATACGGCTACATCCCCCCGTGGGCACATGGACACACTGTACTTCTTTGGGTGCCCGGTCCATGAGGCTAGTGGCTCCCCAGGGCTCGGGGTGGGTATTGCTTTCAGCTTATGTCCAGGTACAGAAAGTACGTTCCAAGGATTCCACTCAGCCCTTCCTGCCATCATAGCCCTCGCTCCATGGGCCTACGGCCAATGTGGAAATTCTGGTCATTGCTGCAAATGTCCATTTAAATAAAACATCCAGCAACTGAAGAAATAACCACAGGGTAGGTCCATGAGCCTTCCTACTGGACCACAGTTTTTTGGGGTTCCCAGGAATTAGCATCCGTAAGGAGCCAGCACGAAGTAATCCCCAAGACGTCTGGGCACCTCCACACATCTCTGCACCGTCACCCTAGTGGACGGACACAGGGCACTTTGGGACAGCTTAGGGGAAGATATAGGATGTACCTGTGGCTCTGCTGGGAGGACCCTCCCCTTCTTCTGGAGGACCCAACCTCCCCTTCAATCAAGGGCCTGTGAACCAACATAGGTCTGAAAAGTGGGGGAAAAGCAGTAACTCTGCATTTTGGTGACTCAAGTCAGGTTTCTGGACAACAGAACTAGAGATTTCCTGCTATGTAGGTCAAGCAATATTTCAGTAAGCTGCCTGTCTATCGCTTTCCTAGGGACAGCATCACTGCTAAAGATAACTGCAGGCCAAAACATTCGGGTTCCCAGCTTGTCCCTGCTGCCCGTTATGATAAATGTGTTCAACTGGGCTCTGCAGTTCAGCCTCGCCACACGTCTCATGCCACCCTGGGATCCCATCCCCCCCAACACTGAAATCAGGGAATTTTTCCAAGTGGCATGTTTCTCTGTCATCCCAGTCTCCAGGGGCAGCCACCACGGAGATTTCTAAGGCAACTGATGCATTTCCCAAGGTCTTCATGCAGGGATTGTCCACTGGGCCCCTTCGGGAGCTGTAGGGGAAGGTGGGAGGTGTTGTCAAGAGCTCATAATAAGCCCACTTCAACATCCCAACCTCTCTAAGCCTTTGGATTGTTTCCTTGCCTCCTCCCAGGACAGTGCAGGCATCCCAACCTCATTTAAATATGCAACACTCTGTACAGGTTTTGGCTTTATTTGATGAATCAAGCAAACCATAAGATCCACTTCCATGTGCGCAAGCTAACACATCAAACCTAAAATCTCTCATAAGTGTATTCATATCAATAAATTCCTCCCAATCTATCATTAAATGTCATCCTCCTCTATCTAAGATCTTTAGAAGCCATGTCTATATATTCCTAGGTTTCTACTGGTATAAATTAGCCAAGTTGTGCAATTACTTTGGAAGACAAGCCATGTCCTGCTTGGTCAAACTTCGTGGCTGTTCCCCTTACGCTGAACCCTGACTTCAGTTACAGGTATATGTATTAGTTTTCTATTGCTACCATAACACATTAGCACACACTTGGTAGCTTAAACCCACACATATTTATTACCTTAAAGTTCAGCGAGTCAGGAATTCAACACGGTTCTCCCTGAGCTAAAACCAAGGTGTCAGTAGGGTTGCTTTCCTTTCTGGGGGCTGTAGGGGAGAAACTCTCCTTGCCATTTACAGCTTCTGGAAGTTGCCTGCAATCCTTGACTGGGGCCACTCCCTCCATCCTCAAAGCCAGCAGTGTGCACCTCTCTGATCACTCTTCCATAGTCACGTCTCTCTCTGACCCTCTTCTACCATTTATTTCCCCACTTTTAAGGACCCTGGTGATTACATTCAGCCCATTCAGAAGATCCAAGATCATCGCTCCATCTCAAGGTCCTTATCATAATCGCATTTGCAAAGTTCTTCTCGCCACGCCGAGTAACATATTCATAGATTACTGAGTTTAAGATGTAGATATCTTCAGGGGCATTAGTCTGCCTACTACAGCGTAGACTACCTCTGAGGCAATAAGTGGACATTGTTGTACTACTTGAAGGGAATGAAGCTTCCCCCTCGGATGGTAACTGGCTCAGAAGAGATTCTTCCAGGTCTTCATGCAAAGGAAAGCTAATCTTAGGCCAGCAAGGGAGGTACGGGGACTCAGAGGTTTAAAATTCTCAGCTCTGTCTGAGTCCAGTCTTCCAGCAAGATTGATCTTGCAAAAATGAGAAATTCAATATTATTTTAAGGCTGCCATAACAGCTCTCCAGTTTTCTGGCCCTAATATGAACAGAGAGTTTAGAGTCCTGAACTTGTTTTCTTTCTATGCATGCACCAGTGCACTTAGAAGTAGCCTCCCCCAACCAGTCCTTGCAAAGTAGTCAAGGGCAGCAGCCATGTGACCCCCAACACATAGGGCACTGGCTTCACAGGCATTTCATCAGATCAGCACAAATGATAATTCAAGGCAGTTTTCTTGCCACTGCATGTCAGGAGGTGCTAGTATCCCACTGCAATGGGCCAAGAGCTCAGCACTGCATTTAAGGGTAAGGTTACCACCAAACCTATTCCAAAATCTCCTATATGAAAATCCATTTCATGGGACCACTCTGGGGTTTTTTTTGTTTGTTTTTTGTTTTTTGGGGGTTTTTTTGACAGAATTTCGCCTTGTTGCCCAGGCTGGAGTGCACTGGCACAGTCTTGGCTCATGCAACCTTCACCTCCCAGGTTCAAGCAATTCTCCCCCCTCAGCCTCCAAAGGGACTGGTATTACAGGCATGTGCCACCATGCCTGGCTAACTTTGTATTTTTAGTAGAGACGGGGTTTCTCCGTGTTGGTCAGGCTGGTCTCGAACTCCTGACCTCAGATGATCCACCCGCCTTGGCCTCCCAAAGTGCTGGGATTACAGGCGTGAGCCACTGTGCCCAGCCAGGACCCCTCTTGATAACACATCCTTTATCAGTCAGGTTCAAGTCAGAAAAACAGAAGTCACACCATGGATTTCAACAGAGAGAATTTAATATAGTATAAATAATTGCTTATAAGAGCATTGAGAACTGAAGGTGTGAAAAGGGATGCTGGGGTCCCCAAGACTCCCCCACCCTAAGTTTGATGCTTCACCAGGAGAACTCACAGGATGCAAAGCACAATCAGCAAAGGGAAAAGGTGCAGGGGCAAAGGTCGGGGGAACCAGGCACAAGCTTCCAGAGTCCTCTTCCAGTGAAGTCACACAGGACACAACACCTCTAACACCAAGTTGTGACAACAGTGGGCAACGTCTTTTACAGGAGAAGCTTGTTAGAGACTCAGCACCCAGGGTTGCTACTGGGGACTAGTCACTCTCTGTCTAGCACATACCAAAATTCCAGATTCCAGGAGGAAGGCAGGTGTTCAGCATAAACCATATGGTTTGTACAAACAGCTTAGGCACTCTTCTCAGTTTTAGGAACGATGGAGACTCTCCCGAAATCCAAGTTCCCACATGCCAGCCAAGAGCCAACGTTGCAAACAGGTCTTTCTAAGAATAGCAGCGGGACCTGCTGTATTAACTCTTTTCTGCACAAAAAGGAATGCAGAGATAGCATAGAACCCGTCACGGCAGAAAGCAGCAATCATCCCTAGAGCGGGAGAGAGAAAAGACAAAGGTTGGAGTATCAGAACCTAGAAGTATGCCGGACAAGCCTCCACCAGGCGGAGACTCATCCCTGTTAGAGCAGGGAGCTGTCCAGCTTCCGCCGGGACCATAGAGGGAGCCGGTGAGGCTGTTTCCGGGCATGCAGGGACAAAGGTGGAAGCTGGAAGCACCGCACTGACCAGTGAAGGAGCATCACTGGGGTGGTGCTCGCAGGAACAAAAGGCAAAGAGGAAAGAGCAAGATCTGTCCTCTCCTGCCCTCCTGTCTCCCGGTATTACCCCTTAGTGTGGAGCCTAACTGGAAGCAGCTGGCAATGCAGAAATACAGTCTGTAGCAATCCTGCCACAGGACCACAGTGCCAAGAGGGTTTGGCTTTGAAAGATGGCAGCTTACGGATTGGCACACTCATTATATGCCAGGTCTTCTGCCAAGAGCTTTCATATTTCATCTCAGTTAATTGAGTCTTTACAACAAACCAGAGGCAGGTCTTCCTATCCCCATTTTGAATGAAGAAAATAGAGGCTCAGAGGGGTTAAGTAACTTCTCCAATGTCGCCCAGCTGGTAAGTAGCAGGGCTGAGTCCCGAAGCCCTCATTTTCTCTACTGTATCACCTGGATTCCAAAGTCTGACTGCACTGGCAAGTCATCTGGGAGAACATTTGCCAGAAAAGACACATCAGAGCAGGAAAGGAAGAAAAGTCACCCTAAAGGAATGAGATAGTTGCTAACCTCAAAGTCTAGGCCACACACCTGGACCCTGTGTGTGTCAGCAGACACCATCCCCATCCATAGCCATCATGTGTCTGCCTCCGCTGCCCTGACCAGCCTGCTGCAGACCCCGCCCACACCAGGCTATTCTGCTGCGGCTGCCACCAAGAATCCCAAGTCCTTCAAACAGAAGCAAGCTGCTGCCCAGGGCTGGGTTCATGGGTGTGCCTCTCCTGGGTGATGGCAAGGGATGCAAACCAAATAGAAGAAAATTCCAAACCACTATGTCCTGGGAAGATTCCTCAGAGTCTTCGTAAAATGTTCAGGAAGCATTTTCAATGTTCTTCCATCACAGAAGATAGGCCAAGTATTCCTGCAAGAAGAGGAGAGTGGGCCTCAAAGTCCTCTGGCCCATGCGGGAGCAGAATATGCCTTGTCCTTAAGGAGGATGCCCACTGAGTTGCCTGTAAAGCTGTGACCACTATGCACAAGCACACAAAAGGCCAGCGATACTGCAGAGACAGAGTGTCTGCAAAACAGCCGCCCCGGGTAACAGACGCTGAAAGCATCAGCAGAGATCTGTTATTCTTACAAGCAGCAACAGGGCTCCCAACAGGCCTAGAACAACAAAATTAATGGATTGGAAAGCAAGAATCTAATGTACGAGCTCTCAAAATTCCCCAGACTAGCTGACTCACTGTGCACATCCAGTAAGTCACAGCTCTTGGGTTTGAGGTGGCTGGGACTCCACCCGGGCTGGAGGAGGAAGCAAGAACAGCCGGGGGGAGGTGGGGACAGGGGAGGGGGCGACACAGACAGCAGATGAACCAGCACTAGCTCTTCCAATGAAGCAAAACACCGTTTCCACGCAAAGCTTCTTTGAACTTCAGCAAAACAAATAGTATTTACACGAACAGCCTCCAAAAAATAAATTCCATAACGAGAGAGCAAAGAAGTCTGCTCAGTTCACCCGCTTGATGGTTAAATCATTTTTTATTGATTTCAAGTTTCATGGCCCATTAAAGGTCTGGAAGGAGAATTCTCAGGGAAGCTTTTGGACTAATGAGTGTTTTGCAAATTGTTTTTCTAATGGATTCGTTGTTCTTTTTTTTTCCTGAGCATTCTAAGAACCTTTGGCTTACATGATTTGGCCCTGCATTGGAAAAACAACAGCAACTATTTTAATTGAGCTTATTTTATTTCCATTATTAAGAGACGTTGGTGTTTTGTATCTTCCTAATACGTTTTTGACACTGATATGAATCTGCTGTCATCAATCAAAATACCACAACCTCCTCCGCTTGTCTTTCTGCCTTCATCAGATACCCTCTGACGAGTGTTCTCTCACCTCCTCTGCAAAGATGTGGGCCTGCCCTCACGGACCCAGTCACCCAAAGAAAACAGAACCTGCAGATAGTCCTATGCCATGCACTAACTGCCTTCAGCTTCCTCCATCTGCTCTCGCTCCTAATGCCAGGGCAGAGGAGGACAAAGAGGAACAGCACAGCATCCCCCAGAAGTCCTCTTCCCTGCCAGGCAAGGCTGATGCCCCCACTCCAGACCATCCCCACTTCGGGGGAGGGGGTGAGTCTAGCAAGCAAGGATCTTCCCTGGAACTTTTCCCCTAGAGCTACCAGAAGGGTCTTTGTTCTTCTGTTTGGTCAGGAAGCTGGTAAGGTGTGGCTGGCAGATACTGTGCTTCCCTGGTGATGGGAGTCTGCACAGCAAGGGAGAGAGACACATGTAAATTTTACTGCAAGACTTTTCAGTCTTAGGAGTCAATAAATTGTCTGAATTGCTCATTGGCCTGCGGTGGGTTTGTCACTTCCAATGAAGGAGCCTATGGTGTCTGCAGCTGGAAATCAATCCATCAGCAACTATTTACTGAGTGCTTTCCAGGGGCCGAGCCCTGCTCTAGGTTCTGGGAATACAGCCAGGGTCAAAACAGACACACTGGACTCTACTCCAGCTACGTCCTCAGGTGCAGAGACAGACAAATTAACAAATAAATATACACAATGGCAAGTGACAGAGTGCCTCGGGAAAAACAAAATGGCATATGGGATAGAGAGCAGGGGCAGGGGAGCCACAAGACTTCCCTGCTTCAAAATTATCCCTCAGTGTTGTAGAAAGATGTGGACTTCCAGAGAAAATGCAGCATGGGGTTGGTTGAAAATGCAATGTAGGGTAGGAAAAAGAAATGGTTGGGGTGGGTGGGAGCCAGTACAAGGCATGACAGCCACATTAAATCAGTAATTTGGATTTTTGTCTTCCAGGCAAGGGTGGCCGTTGGATTGGCACGACGAGCAGTGTGGGTTAGGAAGATCACAGTGCCCCTGCGGGGAAGAGTGGTAGACCAATCGGGGAAGGGAGCAACCCAAGGGGCAGCCCTGTCAACGTCATTCACGTTAGAGCAGCGTGCATGCTGCATGCCAGGGGAGATTTGGACTCCTGGGCTGATTTGGACACCCAGTGAGGTTTCATCAAAAGGACTTGGTGGGCGACTGAATGTGGAGTGGGGAGAGAGAGCAGGCAGGGAGGTAACTTGGGTTTCCCGTTGCAAAACAGGTTGATGAGAGGGGGATTTTCCCATAGAAATCACAGTATGAAAAGAGGTTTCTGGGGGGCATAACAGATTCAGATTTGATATTACTTAATTAAAAATTAAGGGAATGTCCCAAAGCAGACACTCAGTATGCAGTTATATATACCCAATGCTTGGCTCATGAGTGAAAGAAGGATCCTCAGAGCTCTGTGATCCTAATAATACCACCCAGTGACCAAATCTCCAATAAAAGGCATGAAGAGGACTCCACCTGGCTCTCTGTGGCATGCAAAACCCCTCCCCTTCTTTCCACCCAACACTCACAGCACTGCCACCACCATCTGACTTCCACCCACCAGTGCCCACCCCATCACACCCGCCCTGTGTAACCTGAGTGCCCCAACCCCACTACATTGCTGGACTTCTCCCCCAGACTCATCCCCTGCAGCTCTTTATATCCCTAAGCCAAGTCCACCTCCCACGTCCTCCACACCTCCCATCACATTCTCAAACCTCCAGCCAGGAATCAGCAAAATCCTGCATATTCTCCAACTATTTCTGAATGTTTCTTTCTCTTTTTGGACCTAGTCTCCCATGGTGGTGGGACTTACAGTTCGTTGATCGATTATCTGGTCACTGTCTCATCTCAGCCACCTCCTGTCCTCTCACCCTCACTTCCACGTGTTTCTCACCATCGCTCCCATGTGTGCACCGTATCCTCACAGTCCTTGCCCTGGTTTCCCTTCATTGTTTTTGCCTGGAAAAACCAGACTCTAGTTCAGTTCTTTGGTCTACATCGCCTACCAGGTCTCCAATCCTGGTAGTTGGGGACTGTGGCTGGACAGAAACACAGCTACCGGTCTCACTTTAACTGTTGCTCCTACCTAAAGAGGCTACTACATGCACCATCCTTTCACTCTCCCACTCCTTCTCACATTTCTCCTCCTCTACTGCCTCTCATCCCACTGGAAGGAGGAAGCCATTGAGAAACTGTCACAAGCTCCCCTGCTGCCTCCTTCTGCATCCTGCACCCTTCCTGCCTCCTGCTCCAGAGGCTCTGGGCCCCTGCCATGGGCGGTCTCTGGTCCTCTGAGGTTGCACCCACTCACAGCCCCTCACACCTACCCAACGGCATTGTTCTCTCCCATCACTGCATCTTCATCAGTTGCTCTACTCCCTAGTGGGTCACGTCTATTTCTATTGGTGTACAAACATGATGCTGTTTCCCCATCTTAAGAAAACAAATGAGCAAAAAATCCTTTTGGCTCCATATCTGCCTCTAGCTACTCTGAATTATTCTTCTCCCTTTTTCAGCAAAACTCAGAGAGAGCTATTGGAACTCTTCCCCATTTCCCCCCTTGCTTCTCTGTTGAGCACACTCCAGGTCAGCTTCTGCCCAGTGCTCCATCAAAACTGCTCTTGTCAAGGGAACTGGCAACCTCCAGGCTGCTGAACCCAGTGATCAATTGGAGGCCCTTATCTGAACCTGACCTTTCAGCCTTATTTGAAGCCATTTCTCCCTCCTTCTTAAAATGCTTTCTTTGCCTGCTTCCAGGAAAGTGCTCGCTCTTGGTTCTCCTCCACCCTTCCTGTCTGTCCTCCCCAGCCCCCAGAGCTGTCCTCAGACTTCTCTTTTCTATCTATACCCACTCCCAAAGTGGTCACCTTAAACACCATTTATAATGCTATTACCTCTCAAATGCAGATAACACCAGCTTGACCTCTCCATTGAACTACAAATTTGTATACCTAACTGGCCACTAGACATCTCCATCTGAGTGTCTAACAGGTATTCAATCAAAAACTCAACATTCACTACCTCCCTCACTGGTTTCCCCTGCAGATTTCCCCATCTTAGGAAACAACATTTCCATCATACCGGTTGCTGCTGCCAAAAACACCACAGTCCTCCCACACCACTCACTTTCTCTAATATCCCATATCTAATCTACTAGCAATTTCTGTTGGACCTACCTTCAAAATCATCCAGAAGCCACTCACCATCTCCCCACCTGCTATCCTAGCCCAAGCACATATTATCTCTGGTGTGTTGATGCAGGAACCTGCTAACTCAGCTTCTGACTTCTCTTTTGTACCCCGAGGTCTACTTACCACAACCACCAGAATGATGATGCCACTCAGTTCTTCCCATAGCCATCCCAACAAGAGCCAGTTCTTGACAGTGGCCCACGGGGCTGTGCACTAACTCTGATCATCTTTCCTGTAATGCTCCTGGTCACACCCTCTAGTTCAACCAGATTGATCTTGTTCTTCCACAAACAACCCAAACACAATCCTGTCTTCTGGCCATTTGATTTGCTGCTCCTCCAGCTCAGGAAGCTCCTCCCCAGATATCTGCATATATATATGCAGAGATGCAGCACCTACTCAGATCCCCACTGCCACCCCAGCCTGCCCCTTGAAGAAAGTGGATCTGTAAGTGAGAGAGCTCAGGCCTGCTCCTGCCCTCAGCCTCTCTCACTAGAACAGCAGAAACTCCCAGAGGACCTGCTTCCTCCTACCTTTCAGCACATAGCTTGTTCTGCTTTCAGGTTAAGTTGTTCCTGCTATAAAAATGATGAACTAATTAGGTGTAGGCAGTACAAAACAGAAGGGGCCGTGAGCATGGACAGCTGAAAGTGGTTTCTCAAATTATTTCCATTAATGTTGAGAATAAATTCCCGGGATGCTAAGTCGTTGGTGCGCGGGAGTCGTCTTAGAAATTAGAAGCTATATTAACCACTTCTGCACATTCTTCTGCCACCACAGAGCCACGCCACCCATGAGAGGGCCCTTCATCCCGAGGCTCACCCTGGGAAGCCCAGGGCACCAGCGGCAAGTGCTTAATTACAGACACTTTCAAAGCTGGGGCTGCCATGCCTCTCAAGTCTCCATCAAAGCAATGAGGACAGAGCAGGGCCCGGTGAGCTAGTGAAGAACCTGCCACCTGCCTCTCTGGAATCCCCTCAGGTGGGCATTATGCTTTTTGTGTAAAGGAGAGCAGCTCAGCCCAGAACTGGTCCCTCTCGGATCAACTTCATTTCAACACACAGCCACTCATACGGTAGGCAAGATTAGGAAATAATGGTGATTGTCTATTAATTGGCCTTTGTGGTAAGTTAGCAGTGGCGAGCTGCTGGTGAGCCTGCTAGAAGAAAATTATACTTATTTTTACTGAAGGGTAAAATAGCCCTTTTCATCCTTTTTCAGGAGAAAAGGAAATGAGAACTATTTCAAATTAGTCCGTGGAAATAAAGGAAGTAAAGGGTGGCGGAGGGAGGGTAAATGTTTTGCATCTGGTTTCAATGCATTCCTATATTAGACCTCTTCTAATTATGAATTATTATTTCAGTTATTATTGGAAAAATGGTTGTCAATTGCTAAATTACCATGTTTCACTCACTCCACTAAGAAGAAATTATTTGAGCCAGCAATGCTCCAGCTAATTTTGCCTTTGAATTTCCTGCAGTATTGCTAAGCAGAAAGGTCCACCACTAGGCTGAAATAAAATTTGGTCTCCCTTCCTAGAAAACAACATATTCCTCCCAGGACCCTGCAGTGGTGGATATGAAGTCATCAGTGAACTGTTAGCAAAGACAGAGTCTTACTGACAGTGAAGAGATGACTTCACTGCAGATGTCAAGCAGAGCCCTGACCTCCTTGGTTTTAAGGCAGTAAGTCCTTCCTCTGCCTTCTAAGGCAAGGCCACTTAGACAAAACACATGGGCACTGGATACCTTCCCCAGCCCCCAAAGCCCCACCTTGTCTCCTCCCAAGTTTCCATTGGATTTTTTTTTTTTTTTTTTTTTTTGGCAGAATCTCACTCTGTTGCCCAGGCTGGAGTGCAGTGGTGCTATCTGGGCTCACTGCAAGCTCCGCCTCCTGGGTTCACGCCATTCTCCTGCCTCAGCCTCCCGAGTACCTGGGACTACAGGCGCCCGCCACCATGCCTGCCTAATTTTTTGTATTTTTAGTAGAGACAGGGTTTCACCATGTTAGTCAAGATGGTCTCGATCTCCTGACCTCGTGATCCGCCCGCCTCCACCTGCCAAAGTGCTGGGATTACAGGCGTGAGCCACCGCACCTGGCCTTCATTGTATTCCATTTGTGAGACTTGAGAGAAAATGTCCTGCAGCTCTGACCAGGATCTGAGTGAGAAGGAAAGCAGGCATTTACTTCTTGGGAAGTCTGTGCTCCTAGAAGAGTGAAATGTTCTCTGGTCCAAAAGGAAGGAGAGAGTTTAAAGAGCAATGAAGGGGAAAAAGCACTCCCCCAGGGTCAGGCAAACCTGGGTTCAATCCTGCCTCCCCGCCTTTACACAGTGTGAGACCTACCGCAAGGTACTCAACCTCTTAAAGCCTCAGTCTCCTCCCAGATCGTATGAGGTATAAGGACCTACGGCACATATTTGTTCTGAAGCTTCAGGCCACTAGATATGTAGGGCCTTTTGGTAGATGAAGCAATGGAAGTCCAGAGAGGGAAATAAATGGCCAGTGCACACACAGCAAGTGACTGGTCTAGCTGGAATCAGAGACGCCCTCAAGGCTGAGTCTTTCCATCGTACCCCTTCTTCTGGCAACTCAGATTTCAAAGTTCAGCCACAGTAACTCATGGAAAAAAAGGATGTAGATTACTTCATTAATCATTTCTTACATTGATTACACACTGAAATAATATGTTGGATACATTTGTTTAAATAAAGTAGCATTACTAAATTTAATGTCACCTCTCTTTTTCCTTTTTTTTTTAACATGACTACTAGAAAACTTTAATTTTCTGACGTAGGTGGCATTATATTTCTAGTGCATGGTGCAGAACTAACTCATAATCAAATCTCTTCAGTTGTCCCGACAACGTCTTTCTGCAGTTACATAGTTCAAACAGGCATGAGTAGTTTTTTCTACTCATCTCTGGCTAATAACCATTGTTCTGGGCCTTTCGTTCAAGAAAAAATGCCCCTATCGTGACAGAAAGGAGACAGTGCTGTACATGATGCTGTCTGGCCATAGCTGATGCCCTCTTAGCCCCCACATTCTGGGTCCCTCACAGGGAAATTGTGAATTCAGAGAAGCCCCCAAAGGTAGGTACCTGTTTCTTTGTATAATCAACGTCACCACCCTCTACTAATAACATTATCAGAACCACCTTATTACAGATACTTCATCCAACAATATTTATCTATATAAGCTGGGCACTATTCTGGGCCCTAGGTATTCAAAAATGAATGAGATTGTTGAGGTTCCTGCCCCATGGAGTTTACATTCTGGTAAAGAGTGGATCCAGCTAAGGGGTATTTAGTTGCAGGAAACAGAAAACCCCGACTCCGGTAGTCTGAAACAGGAAGCAAGTGTGTGTCTTCACATACCAGGAAGTCCAGAAAGACAGTGACTCCAGCTACGGCTTCCAGGAGCCCGGCTCTGCTTCGCTGAACTTTTCTTGGTCCTGCCCCTATTCCATACAAAAGCCTCATTCTCAGGCTGCTTAGCAGGATGCTCACTTTGCTACACACACCACCTCCACTCCCTCATCCCCAGCTCTGTCTAACCTTCTGAGATCTGACTCAGAGCCCTACTCCTTGGTCACAGCTCTCCAGGACCAAATTCTAACGGCTTTCCTTGACTTACACTCCATAAAACCTCTTTCCTGGCTCCATAGCAGCCAAGAGCAAGGTTAGGGTTAGGGTTAGAATCAGGGTTAGGGTTAGAGTCAGAGGTAAGGTTACTAAGGAACCCTGCCTCTCTTCTCCCTTCTGTTCTGCTCCCTCTCCTCTCTGCCTCTTCTTCCTCCTCTATCTTTACATAGTTTGCCTGAAGAGCTCATTCTTCCCTCCATCATCTTCTAGGATGACAACCCCCCGGGGCTGGGCCATCAGCCATCGCTGTGACTCCTGGCTGCAGATCCACTTTCTCAGCTGCCTGCTGGGCATCTTCCCTGCTATAGGCCCATCATCCTCATCCACTTTGCCATACAGACACTGTCTTAAAGTCCTTTTGTGAACTCTAGAGAGGATAGCATTCAAGTATTTATAGGTAACAGGAATATTGACAAGAGGGTAAAATTTCATCCACACATTGGCTCAGCAACTGCTGACCATATCAGTGCTGAGTGCCAGGTATTATTAAAATGTATTTCACTAAGTAAGATAAAGTAAATGAGCCAGAAGGATTCAAGGCTCTATTCTCATAATGTGTAGAGTACATACGCCAATATGTCAATACATACAAGTCCCACCGCTTCTACGGCAGCCAGGGAAGAGCACTCCTAGCTTCTGGCCAAAGCACCTGGACAAAGGCTTCGGAAGACAGAGCTCAGGTGTGGGGTGAGAGCACTGCCGGTCCAAAGTCGCAACACCTAGGCTTCCCTCTTTACAGAATCAGGCAGAGCTAACAGCTAACCCCGATTAGCTGTTAAGGACCCAGCTAACAGCCAAGCCGTGGTCCCCCATATGACATTCTTCATCCTGTGGGGAACTCAGGGCCCAAGAAGACCCTGCTGAGTGCCCAGGGGCAGTGGTAAGGGCACTAAGTGACGCGTGCCTTGCCCCCTTCTTTGGCTGCTTTGCTGGAGTCAGCAGGCTGCTGCGTTCTTCAGTATCCCGTGCCAAGGGCTTCATACGACTGCGTCATGAGCTAAGGAGGACTGAAACAACCTGTCCTGTCACCTCACCCCTTGATAGCGACAAATGACTAAGAGAGCTTTCGAGAATTCTTGGCTAAAACTGAGCTCCATATCTTTCCCTTAAACCATCTCCCTTCTCTTAACTTTTCCATTCTTCCAATGTAGCACCAATTCTCCCCCAGGTTCAAAATCTCCCGTTCCTGCCAGCAGCACAGGCTGCTTTGAGGTTGCTCACCTCCACCCACTACCTCCTCTCCCATCACTTTTTGTGTGATTACGGCAAGAGCTGCCTACTTGGAACCCCACTTTCAATCGCAACACCCTTCTTACTTCAAAGTCTTATGCTTCCCCTGCCTAATGAAATCAGAGATTCTCACACATCAGAGATGACTTTTAGAACCTCATTCCCAAGAAGACCCCTGTGTTCAGGGGCTCTGTGTCCAGACTGACCAACAAGCCCAATGAGGAAGGAGGGTCTGGGCAGAGAGGAGTTGAATGTAATAACAAAGCTACAGCAAATGGACACCAACTGCATGCCAAGCCTCCTTACACACATTTTCTTTCTTTTCTTTTCTTTTCTTTTTTAAAGTAGAGTGTTGCTTGTTGCCCAGGCTGGAGTGCAGTGGCACAATCTCAGCTCACTGCAACCTCCACCTCCCCGGTTCAAGCAATTCTCTCTGCCTCAGCCTCCCGAGTAGCTGGGATTAGAGGCACCCACTACCACGCCTGGCTGATTTTTGTATTTTTTTTTAGTAGAGACGAGGTTTTGCCATGTTGGCCAAGTGTGTCTTGAGCTCCTGACCTCAGGTGATCCGCCTGCCTCGGCCTCCCAAAGTGCTGGGATTACAGGCGTGAGCCACTGCGCCCGGTCTTACACATTTTCTTATTAATTCTGGCATCGAAGCTAAAAATAGGCATTCTGACTGCATTTTATAAAAGGGAAAACTGAGGGTTAGAGAGGAGAAATGATTTTTGCAGAGTCACACAGCTGGCACGTGGCTGAGCCTCATTCTGCCCCTGCTGTCTGAGTCCATGCCCGGGCCTTGCTGCTCTTGTCCCCTCCTTCTGTCCCCGAGGACAACACGCAGAGGAAGGGGTGTGGCTCTGCTCACCACTGTCTGCTCTGTGCCTAGAACAGGGCCCGCCACATTGTGGGTGCCCCTTAACATGGGTGGCGTGAAGAAATGTTAGAAAACAAGCAACATTCCCAGGACAGTGGCTATTTGTAGCAAAGTGAACAGAAATGCAGATTGGGCCAGATTGCAAAGGGCTTTACATGTCTCAGTGAAAAAAAAATTAATAATAAACTGATTTCTATAGACAAAGGGAAGTCACTGCAGCTTTTAAATTGATGAACCCTCTTTTCAACAGCTGCACCCTGAATCTGCTATCAAGAATTTTACAAGAAAAACTAACATGAAAGGGAGTCCCTCCTAGCAGCTTCCTTGCTTATTAAAATTCTCTGTGAATGCTCTGTCTCAAACAAGACATGAAATTACCGATTTTTGCTCTATCTTCTCTGATTTGCACAGAGCTGCCCTTTTGGAGATCCACAAATGTGCAATTGTCATGCTGCCATTAAGTCTTCCAAAATATTGATTTCAAATGTGAATTCCCATCCTCACCAATTATCTTCAAAAGGAGAAGTACGTCAGGGAAACAATGTTGTATTTCCCCACCCTTTGCTCTGCGTCCGGAGCATTTGTAAACGTGATATGAAGTTTAGAAAACAGTTGGTGTTTCAACCCAAACTTTAGAGCTGGGGGAACTGAGACCTAATATAAAGATATGGTGTCCAAGGAACAGGACCCGCAGGGCTGTGCTCCCTTCATTCCATGGAAGGGACATTTGCAATCATGTTCAGTAGAATCTGTTGCTGTTCTGTCTCCCTCCTCCGGAATCCGGCCAAGTCAGTCCCAGAATTTTTGCTGAAGCTACTGGAAAAGAAGTGCCCCCTCCTCATTAGCATAATCGGGAGCTGACAGCAGCTGTCCACCACCCCAGGGGAGTCAGCCTGAGACTAAAACCTCCCGTGGAGGAAACGGAGACCATCAACACAAGAGACAGCTTCCCGATGACATACCTACCCTGTGCCTGAAGCCAGATTCACTTCCTGAATTTCCCAGCTTTCTAAGTCCGTACTGGCCCCAAGAACAACCACAACAATCGCGTCCACTTTTTTTAGCTGGTTTGATCAGATTTCAGTGACTTGTAATTAAAGAGTCCTCTTTACAGACACAAAGAAATATTCCGAACGGTGCCTTCTAAGTGCAGAAAAGGGGGTATGTGTGAGAAATGGATTTAGCACAGAGAAAAGACTAAATAACATGTGGGATGAGAAGTGCGGACAAGGGGAAGAAGCAGAGCTCTGCAAAATCATGACTCGAGATGTTAAAGGCACAGAGGCAAACCAGACAGGGGGCCTGCCAACATGAGGAACGTGAAGCTCGCGCTCCCAGGGGCCCACAGCAGGAGGCAGCCCCACCACCACCATCTGGGACCGGGGCTGTGTGACCAGAGTGTGGCTTCTTCAAGGGGCCAAGTGAGCACTGAAGGGTTCGAATCCCAGGGAGTCACAATCCACCTGGAGTTTCCAGATATCATTACGTGGTCAATGGATGGGGGCAGCAGGACCAGAGCCAGGGTGCGGCTTCTTCAAGAAGCAAAGGGAATCTGCTTGCTGTTTCCAGATACCGCTCGGCTATCACCACCTGTGGACACTGCTGGGGGAAACGTCATGCACAGGCTCTTGCCTTGTATGCATAGCTCCAGCTCACCATTAGGTCAGGGGGCCTTGTGAATCAGGGCTAAGTCTTATACACCATCGAATCTCCTCCAGTGCCTGGTATGGAGCTGGTGCGACAATGACTTTTCTGTAAGTGGTAACATCATATATTTATGTGGTGTCACATGATTCACAGAACACATTCACCGGTGAGACCTTGTCTGAGCTCCAAAAGGCAATTCCAGCAAGGATTTTTCTCACTGCTTGAAAATGAAAAGTTGGGGACATTAAGTGACCCCCTCAAGGGCTTAACTAAGTCTTCTGAGTCCCAGGGTAGTGGCCCCACTCCACCATGCTGGTTGGTCCTTTCCTGCCAGGCCCATCTACAACCAGTCATCCAAAGAGGCAGGGCCAGGTGAGGTCTCTTCAGCCAAGAAGTAGTAAATGGCCTTAGGCAGCCTAAATGTCACTTTCTCCAAATGCCAGAGACACCCCTACAGTCCTCTCCAATAGAACCTGGTGCTTTCCTTTTGTGGCACTTACAGTTTCAAATAATTCACTTACTGGTATGTTTAATTTCTGTCTTCTCCCTTGGACTGTATGCTTTGTTAGAGCAGGGGCTGTGTCCTTTTTTTAACCACTGATAAGCCATGTCTGGCATAGAATAAGCCCTCAATATGTTGATAACTTGAGTGAATAAAAAAATAAAGGCATGGAGATGGAGTGGGACCTCGGCCTCAACATCTCAGGTTTCCTCTGAGCAGCCTGCAGCCTATGGGTATGGGGGCAGCTGTGAGATTCAGATCTATGCAGAGGAGACCAGGTCTAAAGACTGCATCATGCTCTCCTTTACCCTGGCACTTCCCAGCACTGTCTCCCAGGCCCCAAACCACCTGAGTGTCCAGATCTCATCTGGGCAATGGTGCCCATGGTGTGTCATTAGAAAGACATACACGAGTGGGGCTTAAGGTTACTGAGTTCACACCTGCTCTTTTCTGTTCACACCCTTCTCTGACTCTCGGTGGGATCTATAATGCATGTGTTTGGCATAGTAAAGTGTTAATTAATAATCTGCTGACAGAGAAGACCATATAGGAACCTCAAGCCACCGAGCAGGATACAACTTTTGATCTGTGCATTATGGAAGGTGAAACTAAAAGATGAAAGGGTGCAGAGGAACTGGGGGCTAGAGGAGGGGTCCAGGACAGGAGTCCACAACGAGCAGGCAGAGACACCCTCCGCACTGCTGGGGCTGCCTCTCAAAAGTGAAGCAGGATGCTGCCTCTTTCCACCTGGAAACCCTCTGGCCCCACCAGACCCACAGCAGAAGTTCTCAGGTGCTGCCTTGGGACACACCAAGGCATAAGTTGCAATCACCTATGAGGTGTGCTGCCAGTAATTCATTACTAATAGAAATTGAAATTTAGAAATGAGATTTTTGTTTGTAATATGGAACAACTCTCCCTAAGAGATCCTGATTCTCACTCTTTGTTCTTGAGTAGGAGAGAAAGCAGGCACTAGCCCTGGTGAACAGGACGGTATCTGACCCCAGAGTGAGTAGGGAAGCACGGTGCATGGGAACGCAACTCTAATGCTGTGGCTGCAAATGTGGCTGAGACCACTGACCTACAGAATAAAATCCCAAGTCCTGAGCATGGGCATGAGACTCTCTGAGCTCCAGTGGCCCCACCTGGACCATACTCCTGCACCCCTCAGCTCCTGCATTCAATCCACGCTCTGGTCCCCTCCACACACTCTTGCTGTCTTTCCTTTGCCGCTTCTATCCCTAGCAGAATACCCTTTTCCCTCTGTTTGCCAGGTCGTAATTCAAGACTTAGCCATGGGGCCTTCCAGAGTCCTGAAATCACTTGGTCTCCTAGCAGCTTTGATTCCTCACACCCCACGTTCTCTAATATGCCTGCTCACTCTTTCCCAGTCTCTTGCTGGCTTTTCCTCCTCCATCCAACCTGTGAATTTTGGAGTGCCCTGGGCTCACTTTTGAGCTTTTTCTCCCTAGGTGTTGGTGTTCCGAAGTAATCTAACACTTTGGCTGCCTTCTATGTGATGATAACTCCCAAATGCAAATCTCTGAACCTCAACTTTCTCTAGAGCTCCACTATCCAACATGGTAGCCCCCAGCCACATGAGTCTACTGAGCACTTGAAATGGGGCTAGGCTAAATGGAGATATGTTGAAAGTGGAAATGTGCTCCACATTTTGAAGAATTAGGATCCAAAAGATGTAAAATGTCTCACTAATCATTTTATATTGATTGCATGTTGAAATTATAATATTTGGGAAATACAGGATTAAATCAAATATATGTTAAAATGACTTTTACATTTTCATTTTTACCTTTTTAAATGAATGTGAATTTTTCCATTCTGGTGAATGTAAAAAATGCATATATTGGATCACCTTGTGTTTTCACTGGACAGCACTGATCTAGGGCACCAGACCCCTTCTCTGTCTAACCCAACATCTCTACTTGGACTTTGAATAGGATCAGGTGGAACTTTTGTTTTTCCACTCCCTGGTACAGGGCACCACAATTCCCCTAGTTGCTGTATTAAAAGACCATGAATTAAATCCTTGTGTCCTCCTTTGTCTTCACTCTCTACATCCAACTCTTTTGCAAGTCCTAATGGTTCTTCCAAAATACACCCTCAACCTGAGCACATGGCTCCAATCCCAGCACCACCAACTCCAGCCCCTGCAGTGCCTTCCCTCTCCACACTGCCTCCCACTGCTCCCTTGCTCCCCACTGCTCATTCTCCACCAGCAGGCAGAATGGGCTTTTCCCAACACTAACAAGGCCAACCCTGACAAAAATCTTTGAAATCTTCCAATTGTACTTAAAAAGTCCTGATCACAGCCTACAAGGTCCTACAAGACCCATGGTGACCAGGCCTCTGCTCTCTTCTTTGACCTTCATGCCCTCTCCTCCCTGCCCCAGCCCCTTGGTGTTTCCCACACATGTCAAGCTCATTTTCCCTTGTGCTTTGTGTACCTGCTGTTCTCTTTGCCTCTAGTGCTTTTCCCTGCTCTTCAGCATAGCGTGACGCCTCATGATGGAGGCACTCTTTGGCTACTGTGGGCTCTATCCCAGCACCCCATTTGTACCTTCCCAGTCCTATCACTCTCTAAAGTTATCTTATTTTTGTTTTTGCTCACTTGCCAGTTGTTCACCTCCTCCTTCAGAAAGAAAACTCCCCGAGGGCAGATGCCCTGTCTGCCAGCTCCGCTGCTGCAATGCCAGGCCCTAGAGCAGTTCCTGGCCAGAGAAACCCTCATGAACGAATGAAGGAAGGTTTATGGAATGAATAAATGTACACAGAAATGCCACACACCCCTCCTTTGAACCCCCCAAAATATTTGTGATTGTCTCCAGCCTGGTCATTTCCATTACGTATCTCTCTACATATCCATCTCCCCCATTGTTTTAGTCTGTTCTCATGCTGCTAATCAAGAACTGCCCAAAACTAGGTAATTTATGAAGCGAAGAGGTTTAATTGACTCACAGTTCTGCAGAGCTTGAGAGGCTTTAGGAAACTTACAATTGTGGTGGAACGGGAAGTAAACATATCCTTCTTCACATGGCAGCAGCAAGGAGAAGTGCCAAGCAAAAGCAGGGAAGTTCCTTATAAAACCATCAGGGCTTATGAGAACTCACTCACTACCATGAGAACAGCATGAGAGTAACCACCCCATGATACAATTACCTCCCTCCAGGTCCCTCGCACTACACATCAGGATTATGGGAACTATAATTCAAGATGAGATTTCGATGGGGACACAGTGAAGCGGTATCACCAGTCACACAATGAACTGACAGGGTGAGGCTGCTTCAGACCTACTTTGTCTCCCAGCACCTATCTTAGGGAAAGGCATGCAAGGGGTACTTGGTGAGCGCATGTTGAATCCAAACTATCTGCTGGTAGCTCTTGACTCCACTACATTTCTCAGAGCTAGTTGGTTGCCACAGGCACACCGTCTCAGGCTTGCCATGAAGGCTGGAGTTGACCCTGTTTCCGACGTCTACATGCTGTCATCGACCTCCTTCTCCAGGATGTGCTCCCATGTGCATGCAGAGACAGGTAAAGCCAGAACTGGATGAAAAAAATAGGACAGAACACACATGCAGACAGGAGCTGCCTGTGTTTCTGATACCTTTTCACCTCCTGCATCAATCCTGTCTGAGATGCAACTTCCATTTCTGCCCATAGAGTCCAGGACATTAACTCTGCTTCCTTATAATAAACCCCCCTTCTTGTTCACACCAGCTCCAGTGGATATCTACCCTTCGCAACCAGGAATCCTTACAAACACAGGCACCCAGCAGGAAAGAGAGTCGACATAGCCTCTGTCTCTATGCTATTCAAGGTCTCAGGTTGCAAAATGCAGCCCCTCCCCATAGTGATCTTAGCCTGAGGAGATAAAAAGTAGCTCCTCTTTGTGAAAATGTTGGGTCCCGGCATAGCAGCAGAATGCACGCCCACCTCCTTCTTTGTCTGCTCAATGCTGTGACCCAGAGCAAGGGTGTCTTAGGTCTTTGAGGACATTGAAGTGAAAACTTCATGTGTATCTTGGATTCTGCAGCAAGTAGCTTCCTAAAAACTGTATGTGAATCATATTTTTTAAAATAGAGTCCCATTTCCCCACGGACGTGGCTATTTGCTCAGAGATGCTTTCCCTTCCTTTCTGATTTATCTCCAACTGGCAGCAGCAAAACTATAACCCTAGCTTCACATTTCTCTCCTTCCCAAGTGCTCATCAATCAATCAACAAAATTTTCATTCAGAGTCTATTATGTGTAAGACATTGTTCATGATCTGTAAAGAGAAGAGGGAATGCACCAAATGCACTAGGGGAACTCGCTCTCTGTAAAACCATGTGAATAGTCAACCTCTTATTTATCTCTTCTGTAAATTCAGATTTTCTTCTATAAGGTTTTCCCAACGAGGTGTCCATGTGTATAGAAGAGCCTGTCTGGGTTACCATAGAAATGGAGAGTCATAAAAGGATATTTAGAAATCTAAGCACTTCTATAAATCTTCAATAATAGCAATCACAATTGTTTGGAGCCATAATTGAGACTATTCGTGGTGTGTTCCAAGGAAAAGCACAAATAACTCACCAATCTGCAATTCCTGGCAAAGAGGGAGCAAACTGGTAAAAAGTTAAGAAATGCTTAAACATAAGTTGTGTCAGGCCAACATAATTTTCCTTTGTGACAGAAGACAGACTTCTCCAACTGCAGGAACCACAGGTCAGCCACCACCATCTCTACAGCATGGGCTTTTCCTATTGTCTGTGGCACCCAAGAGACTTCAAGGCCTCCTTCAGCAGCTTCTACTCAGCTTCAGAAGAAAATATCCAAATTTGTTTCAGATATGTATAATTTACCTGGTCTACAATGGATTCTGAGGCACTGTATAAAAAATTGTACAGCACCAAAAGGTAAATACAATCATCCCTCCATAACCACAGGTTCCGCATCCCTAGGTTCAAACAACTGCAGATTGAAAATGATCAGGGAAAAAAACAGTGAAAATAACAATACAATAAAAACCACAAATGAAAACAATGCAGTATAACAGCTATTCAGTATTTACATGGTATTAGGTATCATAAGTAATCTAGAGATAATTTAAACTATATAGGATGTGTGTAGGTTATAAGCAAATGCCTATACCATTTTACACATGGGACTTGAGCACCCACAGATTTTTGGTATCTTTAGGGGGTCCTGGAACCAACCCCCTCCCCATGGATATCAAGGGAAGACTATAGTAAAAAGGGGAAGCATCACAGCAAAGGGCTTACTGGAGAATTTTTTGCTGTTTTCAAATCATAGACATGAACTCAAGCTAGCTTTATAAGGAAAAATAAGACACAGAATTTTGCAATAACAAATACTTAAGATTTAATCTGTGGAAATCAAAAGCAAGGAACTAACTGGTCCCAGGAAGAACAATCACCAGCCACAAGTCTTTTTTCTGGATCCCAGGGAGCATCAGCTGCCTGTCCCCCAGCTCTCTTTCTCTCAGGCCATCAACTTCTCTCTTCTTTATCAGAAAACTGGCTTTCCTGCTGCCCATCCAATGGCTACCTGCAGCCTCAAAGTCTACTTCTTAGGGCTCAAGCCACCTGGAGAGATGCCCTCTTGGTCCACCCCAAACTCCCAGAAAGAACTGAGCTTTGACCCAGCTCATCACAGATGACCGCCACTTATTCAGAGATTGGTTGAAGCAGAGAGTAGAGCTGCCTTAGTCGGCTCAGACTACCATAACAAAACACCATAGACTTAAACAGCAGGAATTTATTTCCCACAATTCTGGAGACTAGAAATCCAAGATCAAGGTGCCAGCAGGGTCAGTGTCTGGTGAGAGCTCTCTTGAGTTGCAGATGGCCACCTTCATGTTGTACCCTCACCTGCCTTTCCAGGATGCATACAGGTGGAGATAGAGAGAGGAAACAAGCTTTCTGGTGTTTCTTCTTATAATTCCATCATGAGGCCCCATCCTCATGATCTCACCTAAACCTAAATACCTCCCAAAGGCCCCATCTCCAAATACCACCACATTGGAGGTTAGGGCTTCAACATGTAAATTTTTGGGGGGCGCAGAAAAAATCTTGTCCATAGAAGTACATGACATTTTTCAAAATGACAGCTAGGGGTCCACCACCAGGTATGAGGAGGCACCACCAATGTGAACTCAGCTGCAATTCCAAATGTGTCCTTTACAAAAATTAAAGTATGTGAATAAATGCTTTAAGAAGAGCTCTAACAATTTACCAATGCCTTCTGAAGGGAGGTTGACAGTCCTTTGTTACTTTTTCTGGGTTGAATACATAGCACGCATCCTCCTTCCCCTTGTAGTCGCTCTAATCTGCCAATCTCCCCTCCTCTTCATTCATTGAAGGCTTGCATTTATGTGCTTTTTCTACCTCAGGCTTTGTCATCATCCCGGGTGATGTCAGCCAAATGGATGACCCCACAGATGGCCTCTTAATTCTGTTTTTTGACCTACTTATTTCCAGTGGTCCTCTCTTTCCCTCCCCCTCCCGCTTCAGTAAATGTTATACTTCTAGAATCACTAATGCAAACACTGTCAGCCACAATCTCTTCCCCTCCACCTTGCTCACCCAACTCCTCTCACTCTGACAGTTCTTGAACTACAGTTTCTCTCTACTCATCAGCCTTCTCCTTTCTTCATTTACTAACTCAACTTGGACTCCATGGTCCATGACTTTAACAATATTTCTGCCCATACCTTAGGCTCCCTGAACCATCTGCTGCTTTTTATTCGTACCATCCAGATAAAATCCAAGTCCAGGAAAATCCAGCTGAGTGCCACCTCCTATCCTCTGTCTAAGCAGGAAAAGCCAACCAGTGCAGCTTAGGACCACTGCATATTATTGATCCTCAACTTCAAGTGAGCCTGCACTCTGCCAAGCAAACCTATTACATCATCTCTTACCATACTTCATAGTAATTTTTTCAAACTTTATTCTTCTCAAGCTTCCACCCCTGCTACCCACCCACACTATTCTATCTCATCAGGGGATCTTGCCTTCTGCTTTACAGAGAAAACAGACGCTATTAGACAGGAAACTCCCAAAATCAAACACACAGATGCAAAGGAACTCTCCCTTTCTCTTTCTCTCTCCTACAGCAGAAGAGGAGCTGACACAACTATCCATCCAAATGACCTTTGGATCCCACTGCCACCTACCACCTATGGAATCTCTTATTATCATTTTCCCTTTTCCTCACAATACTCATAACCTCTCTCTGACTGACCTTTCTCTGCTTTTAAGCATCTGCCCATCTTCGTCACCGGAGTCCAGTTTCAGCTACTCCCCCATCTCCCTCACCCCCTTTACAGTCAACCCTTAAGGAAGAGTTGTCTTCACTCACCATTGCCATGCCTTCATACCCCATGCACTCCACAGACCACTCTGATCTGGATCTGATGCCCATTATTCTACCTAAATAGCCCTTGCCAATATCTCCAATGATGTCCATGCAGCCACAGCGGACATTTTCCAGGTCTCATCTTAGTGGACCTTTCAATAACATTTGGCATTGTTGTCCTTTCCTCTCTTCTGAAAGACTTCTTCCTTAAACTTTCATAACCTAACACCCTTCTTGCTCTATTTCTTCTTCTCTGGCCATACTTCCATTTCCTTTGCAAGTTTATCCTTCTCCTCAGCCCAAACATAGTGGAAGCCCTCAAAACCTCATCCCAGGCATTTCTTCTTGTCTCAATTAACACTGTCTTCCATCCCACAATTGCAGTTACCACCAAAAAAAAAAAAAAAGACCCACACATTTATAAAACCAGCCCAGACCTCTTTTCTGAGTTCTAGGTCTCCATGTAAAACTGTTTAATTAGCATCTCCCCTTGGTCGTTCCTAAAACATCTCATGCACAAAAGCTCTAAAACTAAACTTTTGTTCTTCTCCACCAGATTCTCATTCTGCTCTCTTCCAGGAATTATATCTCATTCAGTAGCACTACTGACAAACCTATTGTTCAAGCCAGAAGTGTTAGTGTCATCCGGACACCACCTTTTCCTCACTTGCCATATCAACTGGATCATTAAGCCTACTGGTTTTACTCTCCTAGTATCTCTTGAACCATCTACTTTTCTCTACCTCTACCAACATCCTAACCTATCTCATACATGGACTATTTCAGAAACCTTCTACTCTGAGACTGCTCTAGTTAGCCCTCCACACTGCAGCCAGACTGATTATTTTTCCTAAAAGCAAATCTGAACACATGCCTCACCCACCCCTCTTTACTCTTTGACCCCAAACTTATATGAGGACATTTGTGTCCCTCCTTGGGGACACTACAGCATCTAAACTTCTTCCCCTCGTAGGACACATCCTATCTCACTTGTAATTGTTGATTACATCATACACGCACACACTTGCAAACTTGGGCAACACAACCACTGTCAGCTCCTTAAGACAGGAGCTTCATCTTATTCCTTTCTGTAGCCCTTGATGATGTCCAGGAAAGACTTGTGGGAATGAATTAACTCAACTGAATTATACTTGAAGCCATTCATTTTTCACAGCAGAAAATTCAGAGGATCTGATGTCTCCTTAAACATCAAATTGCCTCCACTAGTCAATACATGAGACAAAAGTTGACGTATTGTCCAACTGCTTCATAGTTTCTAAATAGTCCCTGTATCTGCTCTGCAATGACTTTGAGTGATGAAATGAAACAGAGTCCATGCCAAGGATGGGGTGGCATGAAGAAGGGTATGGAGAATATGTGTCAATGGCGGTGGCCAGCTGGGCCCAGGGAGTGGTGACCCTGCTGGATATCAGGGAAGGAGGCAGGAGAGCAAGGGCTGTTATTGTACTGATAGTAAATGTTTCCACTTGGATCCTCAGCTCAGCCTCCTCTCTTCTAAAGACTTTTATGAGTACCTACCCAGATCATGCACATCTCTCCTTGGCAGCAGATGGCAGCGGTAATAAGCCACAGTGGCAAGCTAAACGCTGACAGGTGGCAGGGAAATGGGCTCTTCTCCCCTTTAAAAAGAAAGCTTGTCTTGGAGATGAAGCAAATGGATGAAAACCATGCAGAGATGTGTCTTTTTCAATGAGGCACAAGTCTTTCAAAGCAACTTCCAGTGACTTTACCTATAGACCAAGAGTACACAGAGAGGGAGTCTTTGTAAATGGGGCCAATAAATCATTTCTATGGAGCTAGCCCTGATGTACTGCTGAATGATTAGAATCTAACTCCAGACCACAGATGATGGACTCCAAGGCAACCAAAGGTCCACAGATGGCCCACCAACCCTTCAATGGCACCTCTTTACTTGCCTCCCATGGCATACTGAGCACACCTGTCTCTGAACTTCCATAGGGTTTTCTAAAAGCCCTATAAATATCTGTCCTCTTCGTCCCATTAATCCATAAGCTTTATGGGGAAAGGTAATATGTTATTTTCAACTCTACTATTCCCTAGTACCCATCAAAATGCTTGATATTTAGTAGGAAGTTAGGCAAAATAAAAAGAACAAGCTCAACAAGATCCTGGATTTGAATCTTTCCATCCACATGATATTAAGCAAGACGTTCAACCTCCCTGGACCCTGTTTCTTCATTTGTAAAAGTGTGCAACTGCCCTGAAGAGTAAATACAATAATTAAACTTAGCTCAGAATTTTAATTCTTGAACGCAGCTCCTAGCAAAATGCCTAACACCTAGTAGAAACTAGCATTAATTGAACTATCCAAGGAACTAACTCCCCACCCCCACCCCATTTGAAATATTGGAAGGAAGTGAGACTCCTCTAGTTCAGAAGTCAGGGAGGTATTTTATGCTTACAGAAAGAAAGAATTAACTCATTAAGCACCTGCCATGAGCCAGGCACTCTGCCAGGAACATTCCTCACCAAAGCCCTGTGGGTTGGCCATTACTATCCCATATTACAGATAAATACATTGGGGCTCAAGGAGGTGGTGTGACTTGCTCAAGATCAAAGTTAGTGAATGTCAAAGATAGCATAGGATCACTGATCTTTGGGACTCTAGAGGGTCAGTTCTTTTTCTTATATCACAAGAGGAAATGTGATCAAGAGTAAGGAAGTCACCAATTCACAAAGCCAATCCCCAAGGAAGAGTGGCTGGGACAGCTGCTGGGAGACACTCATCCCACAGAGTACACACACAGGGAACCCTCCGGGCAAGATAAGGGGTACGAGTACATGGCCAACACTTCGCTTTTTGACCTTTCCCAAAATGTTTGCCTTTGGTATAAATAAGAAAACATGAATATGTTGCCTATTTTCATCCACTGGATTTTCTATTTAAATGCACATCTGAACGTTTAAGTCCCCAGCGTAAAACCCTTCAAAGCCTCCCCAAAGCCAAAGTCCAAACTTTTACAGTGTTGTTGCAGTCACTGATCTCGTCTCCTGACACTCGCTGCCTCTCAATTTATTACTTAGCCACACCAAGTGGTTTGCAGTAAAACCAAACACAACATGCTATGCCTTCCATTCTTACTCTCTTCATCTAACTTACCCTTCCTTTCCTTCAAGATTTGATTCAGGCATCTATTCTTCCAGGGAGTCTTTCCAGACCCTTCTGTCTAGGTTTAGCTCCTATTATAATTTCTGAATTTCTCTCTCTAGCCCTACAATTGCCACATGTTTTATACATATCTACTCACACATTTGCCTCTTGAATCTGAGTGGGAACAGTATGAGGGTAAATATATACTCTCTATATATAGCACATATATAGTATATATCTACTATAAATATATAGTATATATATGCCATTAATATATAGTATATATACAAATATATGCAGTATATATAGTATAAATAAATATATATATAATATGTGTCATACATTTATCTGAGCCCATAGAATATACAACACTAAGTGTGAACCCTCATGTAATCTATGAACTTTGGGTGATTATGATGTGTCACTACAGATTCATCAGTTAATAAACCTATCACTTTTGGTGGGGGGTGTGGATAATTACAGTAGCTATGCACATGTAGGGGCAGAGAGTATATGGAAAATCTCTGTATCCACCTTTCAGTTTTGCTGTGAACCTAAAAAAAAAAAAAGAAAGAAACACCATCACCATTGTATTCCCAAACGATAGAGAAGCAACTCAGAAAACATACAAGAAGTAAAAGAACAGCGTTGACCCAAAACAAAGAGTAATTCCATGGTAACTGAATGGATAACACAAACATAATGCAGAGATGCCAAGTGAACTCAAAGTGCTTGATGAGTGGATTGCATCAGGGAGGCTGTAAGGAGGCTCTGAGCACTTTTCTGCAAAGGTATGTTTATGTCTTTGCAGAATGTTAACCTGAACAACCTTTGTGAACTAGGTCCCATTCCTGCCCGGTAGTCTAGATTATCTGATATGAGTTTCCTTCCAGGGACTTACAGAGAAGAGGGAAATCCTAGGCTGGGGAAAAGAAGTCAGTCAGTTGTCATGGAGACACCACTAACAGAAGGTGATGGTCACTGGAGCAAGAAGGGTAACACCAATCACCTTGTGGAAGAAAGAAAACCCACCATTGACAGTGATATTTCTCAGCTAAGTCTTTTTAAGAAGAGGTGAGCTTACCAACCAAAAAAACTCAGGACCAGACGGATTCACAGCCGAATTCTAACAGAGCTGCAAAGAGGAACTGGTACCATTCCTTCTGAAACCATTCCAATCAATAGAAAAAGAGGGAATCCTCCCTAACTCATTTTATGAGGCCGACATCATCCTGATACCAAAGCCTGGCAGAGACACAACAAAAAAAGAGAATTTTAGACCA
The DNA here is from genome assembly GCF_003255815.1 of Theropithecus gelada. NCBI lineage: Eukaryota > Metazoa > Chordata > Mammalia > Primates > Cercopithecidae > Theropithecus > Theropithecus gelada. Next base: position 883,948 of record NW_020257640.1, read on the forward strand.
ATATACCTGATGAACATCAATGCAAAAATCCTCAATAAAATACTGGCAAACCGAATCCAGCAGCACATCAAAAAGCTTATCCACCACGATCAAGTTGGCTTCATCCCTGGGATGCAAGGCTGGTTCAACATACGCAAATCAATAAACGTAATCCAGCATATAAACAAAACCAAAGCCAAAAACCACATGATTATCTCAATAGATGCAGAAAAGGCCTTCAACAAAATTCAACAGTCTTTCATGCTAAAAACTCTCAATAAACTAGGTATTGATGGGACGTATCTCAAAATAATAAGAGCTATTTATGACAAACCCACAGCCAATATCATACTGAATGGGCAAAAACTGGAAGCATTCCCTTTGAAAACTGGCACGAGACAGGGATGCCCTCTCTCACCACTCCTATTCAACATAGTGTTGGAAGTTCTGGCCAGGGTAATCAGGAAAGAGAAAGAAATAAAGGTATTCAATTAAGAAAAGAAGAAGTCCAATTGTCCTTGTTTGGAGATGACATGATAGTATATTTACAAAACCCCATCGTCTCAGCCCAAAATCTCCTTAAGCTGATAAGCAACTTCAGCAAAGTCTCAGGATACAAAATCAATGTGCAAAAAATCACAAGCATTTCTATACACCAATAACAGACAAAAAGAGAGCCAAATCATGAGTAAACTCCCATTCACAATTGCTTCAAAGAGAATAAAATATCTAGGAATCCAACTTGCAAGAGATGTGAAGGACCTCTTCAAGGAGAACTAAAACCATTGCTCAATGAAATAAAAGAGGACACAAATAAATGGAAGAACATTCCATGTTCACGGATAGGAAGAATCAATATCATGAAAATGGCCATACTGCCCAGGGTAATTTATAGATTCAATGCTATGCCCATCAAGCTACCAATGACTTTCTTCACAGAATTGGAAAAAACTACTTTAACGTTCATATGGAACCAAAAAAGAGCCCATATTGCCAAGACAATCTTAAGCCAAAAACACAAAGCTGAAGGCATCATGCTACCTGACTTCAAACTATACTACAAGGCTACAGTAACCAAAACAGCATGGTACTGGTACCAAAACAGAGATATAGACCAATGGAACAGAACAGAGCCCTCAGAAATAATATCACACATCTACAGCCATCTGATCTTTGACAAACCTGAGAAAAACAAGAAATGGGGAAAGGATTCCCTATTTAATAAATGGTGCTGGGAAAACTGGCTAGCCATATGTAGAATGCTGAAACTGGATCCCTTCCTTACACCTTACACAAAAATTCATTCTAGATGGATTAAAGACTTAAATATTAGACCTAAAACGATAAAAACCCTAGAAGAAAACCTAGGCAATATCATTCAGGACATAGGCATGGACAAAGACTTCACGACTAAAACACCAAAAGCACTGCCAACAAAAGCCAAAATTGACAAATGGGATCTAATTAAACTAAAGAGTTTCTGCACAGCAAAAGAAACTATCATCAGAGTAAACAGGCAACCTACAGAATGGGAGAAAAATTTTACAATCTACCCATCTGACAAAGGGCTAATATCCAGAATCTACAAAGAACTTAAACAAATTTACAAGAAAAAAACAAACAACCCCATCAAAAAGTGGGCAAAGGATATAAACAGACACTTCTCAAAAGAAGACATTTATGTAGCCTACAAACACATGAAAAAATGCTTATCACCACTGGCCATCAGAGAAATACAAATCAAAACCACAATGAGATATCATCTCACACCAGTTAGAATGGCAATCATTAAAAAGTCAGGAAACAACAGGTGCTGGAGAGGATGTGGAGAAATAGGAACAATTTTACACTGTTGGTGGGACTGTAAACTAGTTCAACCATTGTGGAAGACAGTGTGGCAATTCCTCAAGGATCTAGAACCAGAAATACTATTTGACCCAGCCATCCCATTACTGGGTATATACCCAAAGGATTATGAATCATGCTGCTATAAAGACACATGCACATGTATGTTTATTGCGGCACTATTCACAATAGCAAAGACTTGGAACCAACCCAAATGTCCATCAATGATAGACTGGATTAAGAAAATGTGGCACATATACACCATGGAATACTATGCAGTCATAAAAATAGATGAGTTCATGTCCTTTGTAGGGACATGGATGAAGCTGGAAACCATCATTCTGAGCAAACTATCGCAAGAACGGAAAACCAAACACTGCATGTTCTCACTCATAGACGGGAATTGGACAATGAGAACACTTGGACACAGGATGAGGAACATCACACACCAGGGCCTGTCATGGGGTAGGGGGACGGGGGAGCGATAGCATTAACAGATATACCTAATGTAAATGAAGAGTTAATGGGTGCAGCACACCAACATGGCACAAGTATACATATAAAACAAACCTGCACGTTGGGCACATGTACCCTAGAACTTAAAGTACAATTAAAAAAAAAAAAGAAGAAGAAGAGATGAGCTCAGAAAGTTCAGGAACCAAACTCTCCATGTGTACAGCGGGGTAGTAATAGGCAGCCAGCAGTGCTGCTATGAGTGTTCAACGTGATCCTGAATATAACAGGTCTAATGCAGTGTCGGCACATTTAATACACAGTAGCTACTATTAACTGATCAGTTAATTTCCCATCACTTTTATCTCCAGAAGCTGAAATTCCCTAGAAAATGCCTTTTGAATTTGGATGTGAGGAGACAGGTAAAAATTGTTTCTCTAGTGGAGTCTCCACTGGCAGATTTGTTTTCCCTGAAGTGCCTCTTTTATTTAATCCACGATATTATTCCAGTATATCCATTATAGCAAATACTCTTAAGAAGAAAGGCTTGAATTCAGAAATAAATTGCACTCACAGATCATGTCTGCAAACGTGCATCATTAATGTTTAACTGGCAAAACCAGATACAAGGAAGATAGATGATCCCATTGGAAAAAGCCAAATCGGATTTTGAAGAGACTTTGACTTGCCCCCTTTTACTTTTTCTTTCTGGCAAAGGAAAAGCAAAAATTAAATGGCTTCTCATATGGTTTTTGTGCGTTTGCAACAAGTCAGGCGAGGCGCATCGGTCCTCAGCTGGTCAGCTCCATGGTCATTTATCTGTTATTGACAGGGGCTCATGGAGAATGCCTGGGATGGAAACAACTCCTCATGTATGTGTCAAGTACTGTTAATATTTGTTTGCATCCCTCCTTCCCTTTCTTCTTAGAACTGAAAATCAGCCGTCTATTTCCCTCAGACTAGAATCTATTATTTATGAATTATTTCTCTATTCCTCGCTTTGCTCTGAAATGCGATACTGCCAAACCCTTCCAGCTGATAAAGGGTTTCAGACAAAAGGACTGCAAAGACAGGACAACATCCAAAAATAGAAATTAAATTCATTTATCCTTATTCCACCTGACAAAGAAATTATGCTGAATGGCATGATTTTTACCTACATACAGGAGAAAATGGAGAATAAAAGAAAACCTGTGTTTGAATGCTCCCAGCCTCCCTTTTTATTGGTCCCACAGTGCCCTTCTTCCCTCTTCTCTGGCCCCCAGCTCCCTGGCCTGGCCAGCTCCCACCCGCTTTCCAGGCAGCCTTTGCCATGGAACACCCCAGAGCCATGAGGCTCAAACAGGAAGTGCAGGAAAAGACCCGGGCAAAGTAAAGCAGGGATCCTGGGAAGTTTTCCCAAAGAAAGACCCAGGGTTCTGTGACTTCTCTAATTGATCCCACAGCCAGATCAACCTGGGCTGAGGGCGCAGGCCCAGTCACAGGGCTTAAGTTTACTTTAAAGATAAAGAACTCCATCCCAGTGCCCCTCCACCATGGTGGGCCTGGGGTGCACCTCCATTCTTCCCAGTTAAACTTCTATTTCAATGGTTTAACTAGACACATTAGTCTAGTGGTTTGAGCACAAGACTACAACATCAAAAATTGTGTATATATATAACATATATATATATAATTTATATATGTATATATATATACACACACACACACACATACACCTAAACTCACAGGCACACATACCTTTAAAATTTCAAGTATACTTATATTGTCCAAGCAATTATGTATATATTTATTAATACATTCTGAAAACTAGCCACAGTTACACGCAATCATGTTTCAAACTTCAGACAACTTCAAGTCTCCAGAATCCAGCTACAGTTACGAAAGCCAAGAACTTAGCCAGCCCCTGAGTGGCCAAGCCACTAAATGCAGTTCCTGACTGTCCCACATGTCCCTGGAGTCTCATCAAGTCCACGAAGTAGAATTGTGGGCCTGGGGCTGGCAGCAAAACTGTCACTTCTTCAGAGCTGCAGATGCAGAAAAAAATTAGGAAATGGGCACACTGAGAGGAAAAGAGGAAGCCAGAAAAGAGGATGCCCACAGCAGCAAATAAAAAAATCAGCCTATGCTAGTTGCTGGGAGCCAGAGGATTCAAACACCAGGCAGACAAGAACAACAACTTCCGACTGGTGCTGGCAGGTGGGAGGGGTCCTGGGTGAATACCGAAACCAGGAGCAGTAGCTGCAGTGGATAAAGCATATGTGTTGCCTGGTGTCCGTGAGTCAACAGCCTGGGTTTCTTTAAAGGCCGAGAGATGGAGAGTAAGACACACAGCAAAGGCCCCAGGCCTCCCTGTTGAACAGCAGTTGAACAAGCTGGAGTTTCTCATCTTCCGCTTAGAGCAAATCAAAAGCAGCAAATTACAAGTGACGAGCAAGAAGCTGACACAATTACTCATGACACAGCAGCAGGGAGTAACAGCACGAATGTGACAAAAGGAAAAGAAACTCCCTAAATTAAGAAAGGACATAGACAAGAACTCTAAGCACAGCCCCGCCACTTCCTAGGGCTCTTGATGATGTCATTTAACCTCACAACAATGTGGCTTCCTTGTCTGTTAGACATCAGTGATGACACCTGTTAGTGGGGCCGTCATGACGATTTAACGAAACATGAATCTGAAGAGCCAGTCGGTGTCTGGTACATAGAAGAAGCCCCACAACATTGCTTCCTTCCTCCGTTCCTACATGGATTCGCTTCAGTCCACTCACCTGACAAAGCACTTGACCCTTAGCTGCTCTCCCAGAGAACCAAAGAGGAAAGTTCCTATTATCTTATATTAAGAAGAGAATGAAAACTCAAGGGTTAGACCACATGGACAACTTTAAAAAAAAAAAAAAAAAAAAAAAAAACAGAGGAGGCTGATATGGTTAGGCTTTGTGTCCCCACTCAAATTTCATCTTGAATTGTAATCCTCATAATCCCCCACGTGTCAAGGGAGAGATCAGGTGGAGGTAACTGAATCATGGAGGCAGTTTCCCCCCTGCCATTCTCATGACAGTGAGTTCTCACGAGATCTGATGGTTTTATAAGGAGCTCTTTCCCCTTCGCTCGGCATTTCTTCTTCCTGATGCCGTGTAAAGAAAGTACCCAGCTTCCCCTTCACCTTCTGCCATGATGGTAAGATTCCTGAGGCCTCCCCAGTGATACTGATCTGCGAGTCAAACCTCTTTCCTTTATAAATGACTCAGTCTCAGGCAGTACTTTATAGCAATAGGAAAAGGGACTAATACAATGGCCTTTTTTTTTTTTTTTTTTTTTTTTTTTTTTTTTTGAGACGGAGTCTCGCTCTGTCGCCCAGGCTGGAGTGCAGTGGCCGGATCTCAGCTCACTGCAAGCTCCGCCTCCCGGGTTCACGCCATTCTCCTGCCTCAGCCTCCCGAGTAGCTGGGACTACAGGCGCCCGCCACCTCGCCCGGCTAGTTTTTTGTATTTCTTAATAGAGACGGGGTTTCACCCTGTTAGCCAGGATGGTCTCGATCTCCTGACCTCGTGATCCGCCCGTCTCGGCCTCCCAAAGTGCTGGGATTACAGGCTTGAGCCACCACGCCCGGCCTTACGATGGCCTTTTAAGTGGAGAGTCAAGTGTGAAATTTCTTGGCATGACACCTTGGATACCAATCAACAGGTGCTGCCATTGTCACCATGGTTGTTGTTTTGACGATCTGCAAGAGAAGAAAATGCTTCACCCCTGTCTTAGTCTCTTCGGGCTGCTATAACAAAATACCTCAGACTGGGTGGCTTATAAGCCACAGAAATTTATTCCTCACAGTTCTGGGAGGTCCAAGACCAAGGTGCTGGCACAGTTAATGTCTGGTGAGGGCCGGCTTCCTGGTTCTTAGTCAGTATCTTTCTCACATGGTGGAAGGGGAAAGGGGTTCCTCTGGGGCATCTTTTAGAAAAGCTCCAACCTCATTCACAAGAGCTCCACCCTCATGACCTAATCACCTCTCAGAGGTCCTGCCTCCCAAAACACTGTCACCTTGGGGATTAGGATCTCAGCACACGAATTTAGGCGGGGACACAAACATTCAGACCCTAGCACCCTTTTATGAAACATTCTGCCATGGTTTGAATGTGTCCCCCAAATTCATGTGTTGGAAAAGTAATCCTTAATGCAACCGGGTTGGGAGGTGGAGCCTCACAGAAGGTAAATGAGTCACAGAGCCTCATAGTGGGCCTTGCAAGTCGTGCTGCTGGGACTGGACTTTACTGCAGAGCCACTGGAGTGTTTCACACTGTGGAGTGGCAGGCCACATTTGCACTCTGGCAACACCACTCCTTATGGCAAGCCATCTGTGGCTCCACGGGCACTTCCTCTACTGCTCCTTAGCACCACAATGTCTAGGGAGAAACAGAATGCAAGCTACACTTGATGTAATTTTAAATTTTCTTGCATAACAATAAAAAGAAACAGATAAAATTAATAGTATTTTGTAACCTAACATCTCCCAGATATTATCAACTTAACGTATCAATATACAAAAATATTAATAAAGTATATTACTTTTGGATCCATACTTGGCCTTTGAAATCTGGCGTGTATTTTGAACTTACAAAACATCTCAATTCTGACTAGCCACATTTCACATGGTGGTTAATGGCTACCATAGTGGACAGTGAAGATCAGACACACCCTCAGGAGACCTGGGTTCAAGCAAGCATTTTTGGAGAGAATCTCCACTGGGTGTAAAAAGCATTGAAAAGTCATTATGAGGAAACTGGGAGAGAGACGTGCAGATTGACCATCCTACTTCACCAATAAACTGCATGCCCTCCTGGTACTTTCTTTAAGATAAGAATCTTTATCTTATTTGCCATAAATCTCACCTTCAGTCAAAACAAAATGCCATTCCCTGATGCCTTGGAGAATTCCGGAGTCTGGAAAATGCAACTTGGAGGAAATACTGAAGGGTCTTCAGGAGAACTCATCTGGTCTCTTCGTGCCACCTTGGGACCTCCACCAGGAGGACATTGAAGCACCAGCCACTTATGACCCCTAGAGGGCGTGGGGATTCTGCCTGGTACTGGGGTTCCCAGGGTAGAAATGTTCTTCCTGCAGAGAAGCACTCAGAGGGTCCCTGGCACCATTTCTTCAAGGGAAGAAGAATCTGTTGGTGACCAGCACCAGTAAACAAGAATCTGTTGGTGACCAGCACCAGAGTGGAGGCAAGAAACCAGTAATACCTGGTTTCCACACCAAACTCTTTGAATATTCTCCAACAGCAGATTTCTCTTACAAACCTGTTGTTGAAGAAACAAAAGGCACTCTTTCAAGTACAGAACTTTCTGAGGAGTTATGGGCTGCCTCTCACTCTTCCAGTGCAGCTGGAAGAATGCACAGTGTGGTTTTTGGTACAAGCCAGGGGCCAACTGAAATTTTCTCCTTTATCCTCCTCCAAAAGCAGATCTGTGGGACAAACATTCTTGCAGGGAGAACAAAAATATGGTGCGCTTTGATTTTGGCCTCACTGCATATTTTGCCAACACAGGTTAACAAGGCCAAAGGGGGAGAGAAAGGACAAAAAGACAAGCATGAGGGGTTTTATGTAAGAAAAGCTGCTGACAAGCACGTGAGCCACACACAGCCCTTTGAGTGCCTGCATCTGGTGTGTGGAGATAGCAAAGGCACCTTACCCTTTGTGATGGGGGAAAAAGGTTTTGCCGTTTGACAAGTTAGCTCCACTAAAGACGGAATTTTACATCAGTTATTTCCCTCATGTTAAAACAAAAAAAAAAAAAAACAGAGAGAAGCAGAGCGTCACATCCAACCTCTCCAGCACATGCAGAAACCTTCTCTTCTCCATCGCTAACTCGTTTCCTCCATGAGCTCGTCCAGTCCCATGGTTTTAAGTTCCATCTACATGTGTGGTTCCCAGGGGTTTATCTCAAGCCCCCTGCTCACCTTTACCACACCCCATCTGTTCCTGGCCTTAATTCCCTCTCATCACAGTTGACCGATTACTCAGTCCGGAACTCTTAAGAGGTACCCTTGACTATCTCTCTCTCATCCCACAGTCAAATCATCAGTAAATCTTGTGGCTCAGAATGTACCCAAGATCTGACTGCTCCCATCCTCTGCCACCATCCTAAGCCAGCCCCACCTCTCCCCTGCTACACAGGCTTTCTCAGCAGTCTCCTCACTTCCACTCCACCAACCCCTACAGTCCACTATCCACACAGCAGTGAGATTGCTTCTTTGAGAACCTAAATCACATCATGTCAGTCCTCCACTCAAAGTCATCAACTCCCCAGCTTCCACTGAATGAAAGCTCAACTCCTTGCCAAAGCCTGCAGGCCCTCCAGCAGCTCCCACTCAGCTCCAGCCACAATGACCTCCTTGCTGGCTCCCTAGGAATGCCATTGCACTCCTGCTTCAGGGACTTTGCACTGCAGTCCCTTTCGACGAGTCCTACCACAGACCTTCGCACAACTCTTTTCTTCAATTCATTCGGTTGTACGACCAAAGTCCCCCCTTCAGAAGGCCTTCCTAGACCACCCCACCCAAAACTGCATCACCACTGTACTGTATTTCCTTATTCTACTTTATTTTTATTCATAGCACTTACAACTACTTGACTTTATATTATATTTCATTTGCTTACTTACCTGTCATCTGTCTACCCCCACCAAAATGCAAACTCTAGGAAGGCAAAGACTTATCCATTGCTACATCTACATGCTTAGAAGAATGCTTAGTACCTAGACAATCCATAAATATTAGGCACACACAAAAGATGTGTTGTTCAGGATGTGGAAAAAAGGAATACTTGTACCCTGCTGGTGGGAATGTACATTAGTACGGCCATTACGGAAAATACTACGGATGTTCCTCAAAACAATTAAAAACAAAACAAAAACTACGATATGATCCAGTGATTCTACTTCTGGGTGTATGCCCAAAGGAAATAAAACCGGTATGTCGAGGAGATACACTGTCCCACATGTTCATATACTCACATGCCCATTGTAGCACTATTCACAATAACCAAGACATGGAACCAACCTAAGTGTCCATCGATGGATGAATGATAATGAAATCATGGGACCAGGTGCGGTGGCTCACGCCCGTAATCCCAGCACTTTGGGGGGTTGAGGTGGGAGGATCATGAGCTCAGGAGTTCAAGACCAGCCTGGCCAACGTGGTGAAATCCCGTCTCTACTAAAGATACTAAAAAATAGCCAGGCGTGGTGGAGCACGCCTGTAATCCAAGCTACTCAGAAGGCTGAAGCAAGAGAAACATTTGAACCTGGGAGGCAGAAGTTACAGTGAGCTAAGATTGCGCCATTGCACTCCAGCCTGGCAACAGAACAAGACTTCGTTTTAAAAAGAAAAAAAGAAAAGAAAAAGAAATCACGGTATGTGTACACAATGGAATACTAATCAGTATTTTGAAAAAAGGAAATCCTGTCATTTTCAACAATATGAATGAACCTGGAGGACACTGTGCTAAGTGAAATAAACCAGGCAGACTTTCTCCTATGACCGGCTAGGCCGTGGGACCTGGCCCCAGCAGGACTCTCTGGGCTCATCATCCACTAATCTCTTCCCTTCTTTCTGTTTCTGGAACATAATAAGCTTATTTTCCCCTCAAGGCCTTTGTCCTTGTTATTCCCCTGCCTAGAAAAACTCTCCCTTCACTCAGAGGCTGCTTCCTTGGAGAGGCCTCTCTTCCTCAGCTATCCTATCTAAGATAGCCACCACGGCCACCTCAGCCCCGACTTGGACACTCAGGGCCTTCAATCTTCTTCATGTTGCCCCAGAACTTTATACAATCACTTCCTGGACTTATTCGTTTGTCTTCCTGGTAGTATGAGACCTCTCTGAGCACAGATTGCTTTCCTGTCTTCAGTATTCAGGACATCGCCTGATGCACAGTACACACCCAATAAATACTAGTAGAATAAATGAATGAGGCAAGTAGCCAGAAAGAGACAATGTAACCCACATGCAAATAAAAGTGGAAAATGTGTTCCTGCTCTCAGCAACCTTATCCCCCAAACCTATGGTCTCCTATGGAATGGTTAAAAACTCTGATTCATCCCATTGGCAGCTTAGGCCACTGTCATGGGGTGAAGATCTAGCTATGACACTCCAGAAATAAGGCCAGAGGAACAATCTTCAAGTAAGAGACTCCAGCATTGGGAATCAAGAATATGACACATCACTACTTTGGTTATAAATGAAGCTTGCTTTGATCCCAGACCTCTCCGCCTTTGCTCACTTTTTTTTGCTGTCAGCTACCCCAAAGTCTTAAAAAGATAAGGCAGAATGGCCATGTGTTTTCTTTCAAGAGTTTTAAACAGGAAAAGTTCCCAGTACTACCTAGTCTGAGCTGAAAAGGTTCCACTCCTGAACACTGGTATCTCATAAGATCTTTCTTCCTACCCAGCAAAATTATAAGTTCAAAAAACTTAGTCATGGAATCAATGAGCTAGAAGGTTCATCCATGTACATCAAGTCCAGCTTCTCCCATTGCACAGATGAGGAACCTGAAGCACAAACACACAATCAGCTCAACATTTCATGGTGAATTTCAGCAGAGTGGAGGGAAGAACCCTGGCTTGTGCCTTCCACTCAAAGCACGCTCAACTACCAGCTGCTTAACCTGTCCTTAAGTTTGTCCTGGGAAAGTTCCCCTACTCTAAATTTGAGACTCAAATAAATTATTTTCATAAAACCTAGAACTGAAGGTTATTTGGCCAAAATGTGACTACATCTGGTTGACTCCTTCACAAGGCAGGCAATTGCTTGAACAGGCTGAACTGTTGGAGTTGTTGCTTATGTTGATTCTGACTCTGCTTCCCTGGCGCCTCTATTGGTCCCAAGTGTGCCATCCTGGAGGCAGATATCACAGTGATTAAAAATATGTGCTTTCATAACAGATGAATCTGTTTCAAATTCTGGCTCTTCCCATTACTAGAGGTGTGGCCTGGTAAAATGTATTTCACTTCCCTGCAAGATGGGAAACAGTGTGAATAATATGACCCTTTTATGTAGATAAAAATAGATGGGCATAGATACACCCTGTTTCACTGACTCTAAGATGCACATGTAACCTTTCTATTAAAAATTTAAAGGACTCAGTTCAAAATGGCTGACTAAATGTAGCCATGTGTACCTCCTCCTCAAGAGACACAAAACCAGCAGGTAGATACTCTGACTTTAGATCAATAGATCACCTAAGAGAGACACTGGGAGTCAACACACAAGAGGCAGGAAGTTCTGGAAGCAGAGAGGGACAGGGAAACCAGGCAGCCTCCTCAGGCAGGATCAGCTGGGAACCAAAATGCGAGGAAAGGGAAAGTGATAGTCCCCCAGGCCTCCACCTTCCTGCCACAGACTTTTACAATTCTAGTTGTGGGAGAACCCCTTGACCCACACAGGCCTTGAGACTAACACAGGGAGATGCCTAGAGATTGCACAGAGACACTGCTCCAGAGAGGGAGCCCACACGGAATCCCACAGGCTTCCAAGCCCCTAGAAGCTGCAGCTTGGTGCCAGTCTGAGAGCTAAGCCCCCAAAGAACCATGTCCTGCCCTGGGTCCGACGGGACTGCTGCCACCCCAGGCCAAGGAGGGAGAGGGGAGAGCAGGCACTTTCACATGCCATGAAGACAAACCCCACTGCTACTGCTGTGGGCTGCTGTAGGACCAAAGGGCAAGAAACCACACTCTGCACTGCAACCCATATCTGTCACTCCAGCAGAGGGGCCCTGCCTTCCCAGATCGCAGGTCTGCAGCCAAGACCATCCTGACAGCCCAAACTCCTAAGGGCCGCATCTTACCTTGGGGCCAGGGCTGATGCTGCCACTGTCACTGCCTAGCCAGTGAGGGAGAGGAGAGGCTGAGATTTCACACACCACAAAAACAAATACCACCACCACCACTGCAGGCTGCTGTGGAACCAAGGTACAAGGAAACCATGCATCCCAAAGCTACCTCTCTACACTGCTCCCACTGAGAATAGCCTCACCCTCCCCAGTGGAAGGCCTGCAGTGCAGCCATCACCACCCACACATGAGCATTCTGCCCATGAACTGGAGATCACTCCATCCCTGCTTATCTCAGCCAGTGACTGAATATACTACCAGGGCGCCTGATGACAAGTCTGCTAACCTTGTCCTCTCCCGCTAGTACTTCAGCATGCCATCCAGGAACCTGGAAACCACCCAGCACAGTCCATCACCATTTGCACCCGAACACTTCTCCCAGGGTCTGAGGTCAGGCCATCACAACCTGCCAATACTACCACAGCTGGCACCCACCCTCATGCACCACCAGCAGGCCAGGTGACTGAAACACCCAACCTGTCATGGCCACCACCAGCATCAACATGGCCCATTTAGATTCCAGTGGATTGCTCCACCACCACTACTGCCCTTGTGCACATCAAGCCTGCTACCCATGGACCCAAGAGCCCACAAACACACCCGGCCCACCACTGCCATTACAGACCTCTGAGCAGGCCACCTGCAGACCCAAGCATCAATCTTCCTGGGCCAACTCACACTGGTACCAGTTTATGCCACCCTGAGTCCCAGAGACAGGTATGCTCAGCACACCACTGCCATCCCTGGAACATGAAGGCTGACATACCCTGGCATCCTAGTCCTCAGCAAAACTTTATCACAGACTCCAATAATAACCACTCCCAAGCCACCAAGGAAATCACAGGTGCCAGTGATACTGTTTACTGTCCAAGAAATCATGCAGAGATTACATTCATACATGCACCCCAAATCAAAGCCTATGCACCCTATGCAACCAACAATATAGATACATCTATAGGAAAAAAAAAAACTCTCCCCTATGAAAGCAGATTCAAAAAATGGGAAGAAGCGGCTATTACACCAGATGCATAGATATCAGTGTAAGGACACAGACATAGAAACATAAAAAAGCAAGGAAATACAGTACCTTCAAAAGAATATAATAATTCTTAAGCAACAGATGGCAATCAAAAAGAACTTTATAAAATCCCAGGTAAATAATTTAATTACTGATTTTTAAACTTAGCAGGATACAAGAGAATCCTGAAATATAATACAGAGGAGTCAGAAAAACAGTTCAGGATATGAATGAGAAATTTAACAAAGAAACATTCTAATGGACATTCTATTAAAGAGACATTAATAGACATTCTATTGAAGAACCAAGGAAGAATTCTGAAACTGAAGACATCATTGAATGAATGCAGAATACATTCAAAAGCTTCAACAATAGATGGCTGAATAGATTCTTTCTTCAAGCAGAAGAAAGAATTTCAGAACTTAAGTCTTTTGAAAATCCAGTCAGGAAAAATTAAGGAAACAATAAAAAAGAATAAGCAAAGCTTTTGTAACATTTGGGAAAACGTAAAGCAATCAAATAGAATTATCAGTATCCCTAAGGGCAAATAGAGAATAAAAGGATTGGAAAACTTTTTTAATGAAATAATAGATGAAAACTTCTCAAGTCTGGCAAGAAATGTAAACATCCAGATACAGGAGGCTTATCAATCCCCACAAAGATACAAATGCAAAAAGATATTCTCAACAGCCCGTTATAGTCAGACTGTCTAAAGTCAAAGATAAAGAGCAAATCCTAAGAACAGCAAGAAAAAAGCATCTGGTCACCTCTAAAAGAAACTCCATTAAACTAACAATGGATTTCTCAGACCCATCTCACGTGCAGAGACACAAACAGGTTCAAAATAAAGGGATGGAGGACTATTTACCAAGCAAGTGGAAATCAACAACAACAACAAAAAAAGCGGGAGTTGCAATCCTGGTCTCTGAAAAAACAGACTTTAAACCAGCAAAGATCAAAAGAGACAAACAAGGGCATTACATTACATAATAGTAAAGGGATCAATGCAACAAGAAGAGCTACCTATCCTAAATATATATGCACCTAATACGGGAGCACCTAGATTCATAAAGCAAGTTCTTAGATACCTACAAAGAGACCCAGACTCCAACACAATAATGGTGGGAAACTTTAAACACCCCACTGTCAATATTAGACAGGTCAACAGCACAGAAAATTAACAAGGACATTCAGGATTTGGACTCAGCTCTGGACCAAGCGGACCTAATAGGCAGCTACAGATCTCTCCACCCCAAATCAACAGAAGATACGTTCTTCTCAGCACCTCATTACACTTATCCTAAAATTGACCACATAATTGGAAGTAAAACACTCCTCGGCAAATGCAAAAGAATGGAAATCATAACAAACAGTCTCTTAGATCACAGTGCAATCAAGTTAGAACTCAGGGATTAAGACACTTACTCAAAACTGCACAACTACATGGAAACTGAGCAACCTGCTCCTGAATGACTACTGGGTAAATAACGAAATTAAGGCAGAAATAAAGATGTTCTTTGAAACCAATGAGAACAAAGACACAATGTACCAGAATCGCAGAGACACATTTAAAGCAATGTGTAGAGGGAAATTTATAGCACTAACTGCCCACTAGAGAAAGCAGGAAAGATCTAAAATTGACATCCCAACATCACAATTAAAAGAACTAGAGAAGCGAGAGCAAACAAATTCAAAAGCTAGCAGAAGACAGGAAATAGCTAAGATTAGAGCAGAACTGAAGAAGATAGAGATACAGACAACCCTTCGAAAAATCAATGAATCCAGGAGTTGGTTTTTAGAAAAGATCAACAAAATAGATAGACTGCTATTCAGACTCATAAAGAAGAAAAGAGAGAAGAATCAGGCCGGGCGCGGTGGCTCAAGCCTGTAATCCCAGCACTTTGGGAGGCCGAGACGGGCGGATCACGAGGTCAGGAGATCGAGACCATCCTGGCTAGCACGGTGAAACCCCGTCTCTACTAAAAAATACAAAAAACTAGCGGGGCGAGGTGGCGGGCGCCTGTAGTCCCAGCTACTCAGGAGGCTGAGGCAGGAGAATGGTGTAAACCCGGGAGGCGGAGCTTGCAGTGAGCTGAGATCCGGCCACTGCACTCCTGCCTGGGCGACAGAGCGAGACTCCGTCTCAAAAAAAAAAAAAATGATAAAGGAGATATCACCACTGATTCCACGGAAATACAAACTACCATCAGAGAATACTATAAATACCTTTATGCAAATAAACTAGAAAATCTAGAACAAATGGATAAATTCCTGGACACATACACCCTCCGAACTCTAAACAAGGAAGAAGTTAAATCCCTGAATAAACCAATAACAAGTTCTGAAATTGAGGCAGTAATTAATAGCCTACCAACCAAAAAAGTCAAGGACCAGATGGATTCACAGCCAACTTCTACCGGAGGTACAAAGAGGAGCTGTTACCATTCCTTCTGAAACCATTCCAAACAACGGAAAAAGAGAGAATCCTCCCTAATTCATTTTATGAGGCCAGCATCATCCTGATACCAAAACCTGGCAGAGACACAACAAAAAAAGAAAATTTCAGGCCAATATCCCTGATGAACATCAATGCGAAAATCCTCAATAAAATACTGGCAATCCAAATCGAGCAGCATATCAAAATCTTATCCACCACAATCAAGTCAGCTTCATACCTGGGATGCAAGGCTGGTTCAACATATGCAAATCAATAAACATAATCCATCACGTAAACAGAACCAATGACAAAAACTACATGATTATCTCAACAGATGCAAAAAAGGCCTTAGACAAAATTCAACACCACTTCATGCTAAAAACTCTCAATAAACTAGGTATTGATGGAACGCACCTCAAAATAATAAGAGCTATTTGTGACAAACCCACAGCCAATATCATACTGAATGGGCAAAAACTGGAAGCATTCCCTTTGAAAACCAGCGCAAGACAAGGATGCCCTCTCTCACCACTCCTGTTCAACATAGTATTGGAAGTTCTGGCCAGGGCAATCAGGCAAGAGAAAGAAATAAAGGGTATTCAAATAGGAAAAGTGGAAGTCCAATTGTCCCTGTTTGCAGATGACATGAATGTATATTTACAAAACCCCATTGTCTCAGCCCAAAATCTCCTTAAGCTGATAAGCAACTTCAGCAAAATCTAAGGATACAAAATCAAAGTGCAAAAATCACAAGCATTTCTATACACCAATAACAGACAAAAAGAGAGCCAAATCATGAGTAAACTCCCATTCACAATTGCTGCTAAGAGAATAAAATATCTAGGAATCCAACCTACAAGGGATGCAAAGGACCTCTTCAAGGAGAACTAAAACCACTGCTCAAGGAAATGAGAGAGGACACAAATAAATGAAAAAACATTCCATGCTCATGGATAGGAAGAATAAATATCATGAAAGTAGCCATACTGCCCAAAGTAATTTATAGAATTAATGCAATCCCCATCAAGCTACCATTGACTTTCTTCACAGAATTGGAAAAAACTACTTTAAAGTTCATATGGAACCAAAAAGGTGCCTACATAGCCAAGACAATCCTAAGCATAAAGAACAAAGGTGGAGGCATCATACTACCTGACTTCAAGCTATACTACAAGGCTACAGTAACCAAAACAGCATGGTACTGGTACCAAAACAGATATGTAGACCAGTGGAACAGAACAGGGGCCTCAGAAATAACACCACACATCTACAACCATCTGATCTTTGACAAATCTGTCAAACACAAGCAATGGGGAAAGGATTCCCTATTTAATAAATGGTGTTGGAAAATCTGGCTAGCTATTTGCAGAAAACTGAAACTGGACCCCTTCCTTACACCTTATACAAAAATCAACTCAAGATGATTTAAAGACTTAAATGTAAGACCTAAAACCATAAAAATCCTAGAAGAAAACCTAGGCAATACCATTCACGACATAGGCATGGGCAAAGACTTCATGTCTAAAACACCAAAAGCAATGGCAACGAAAGCCAAAATTGACAAATGGGATCTAATTAAACTAAAAAGCTTCTGCACAGCAAAAGAACCTATCACCAGAGTGAACAGGCAATCTACAGAATGGGAGAAAATTTTTGCACTCTATCCATCTGACAAAGGGCTAATATCCAGAATCTACAAAGAACTTAAACAAATTTACAAGAAAAAAAAAAATCAAAAAGTGGGCAAAAGATATAAACACACACTTCTCAAAAGAAGACATTTATACAGCCAACAACCACATGAAAAACAGCTCATCATCACTGGTCATTAGAGAAATGCAAATCAAAACCACAATGAAATACCATCTCATGCCAGTTAGAATGGCAATCATTAAAAAGTCAGGAAACCACAAATGCTGGGGAGGATGTGGAGAAATAGTAACGCTTTTACACTGTTGGTGGGACCGTACACTAGTTCAACCATTTTGGAATACAGTGTGGCAATTCTTCAAGGATCTAGAACTAGAAATACCACTTAACCCAGTAATCCCATTACTGGGCATATACCCAAAGGATTATAAATCATTCTACTATAAAGACACATGCACACATATGTTTATTGTGGCACTGTTCACAATAGCAAAGATCTGGAACTAATCCAAATGTCCATCAGTGATAGACTTGATAAAGAAAATGTGGCACATATATACCATCGAATACTATGCAGCCATAAAAAAGGATGAGTTTATGTCCTTTGCAGGGACATGGATGAAACTGCAAACCATCATTCTCAGCAAACTAACACAAGAACAGAAAACCAAACACCGCATGTTCTCACTCACAAGTGGGAGTTGAACAATGAGAACACATGGACACAGGGAGGGGAACAACTCACACCAGGGCCTGTCCGGAGGTGGGGGACTAGGGGAGGGATAGCTTTAGCAGAAATACATAATGTAGGTGACGGGTTGATGGATGCAGCAAACTACCATGGCACATGTATACCTATGTAACAAAACTGCACATTCTGCACATGTACCCCAGAACTTAAAGTATAATAATAAAATAATGATAATTTTAAAACTATGTGATCATCTCTATAGATGCAGAAAAAGCATTTGGTAAAATTTAACATCCTTTCATGATAAAAACTTTAGTAAATTAGGGGTAGAAGAAAAGTACCTCGACATAATAAAGACTGAATACAACAAACCCACAGCTAACATCACAATGACTGGGGAAAAGTCGAGAAAAAACAAGGATGCTCACTTTCATCACTGCTATTCAGCATAGTACAGGAAGTCCTAGCCAGAGCAATCAAGCAATAGAAGAAATAAAAAGAAACCAAATTAGCAAAGAGTAAGTAAAATTGTCTCTCTTTGCTTATGATGTAATGGTATCTAGAAAAACCTGGACTTTACCAAAAATTTTGTAGATCTGATAAATGAATTCAGTGAAATTGCCAAATACAAAAGTAACATACAAAAATTAGTAGTATTTCTATACACTAATAACAACCTAGCCTAGAAAGAAATCAAGACAGCAATCCCACTTACAATAGCTACTAAAATAAAATAAAATACCTAGGGAAAAACCTAACCAGAAAGCTAAAGATATTTACAAGGAAAACTATGAAACACTAATGAAAAAAAATGAAGAGGACACAAACAATAGAAAAACATCCTGTACTTATGCATCAGAAGAACTAATATTGTTAAAATGGCCATAATGCCCAAAGCAATCTACAGATTCAATGCACTCCTTATCAAAATACCAATGTCACTCTTTACAGACTTACCAAAAAAATTCTAAAATTCATACAGAACCAAAAAAAAAAAAAGCCTGAATAGCCAAAGCAATCCTGAGCATTAAGAACAAAGCTGGAGGCATAACGTTACCTGACTTCTAAACATATGTAACCAAAACAGCACAGTATTGATATAAAAATAGACACATAGACCAATGGAACAGAATAGAGAATCCAGAAATAAAGCCACATATCTATAGCCATTTGATTTTCAACAAAGCCAACAAGAACTTACACCGGGGAAAGGACACCCTCTTCAGTAAATGATGCCAGGAAAATTGGATAGCCACATGCAGAATAATGCAGCTGGACTGCTACCTCTCAGCATGTACAAAAATCAATTCAAAATGGATTAAACATTTAAGCAAATGACTCAAAACTTTAAAAATACCAGGATAAAACCTAGGGAGAACTCTTCTGGACATCAGACTAGACACAAAATTTATGACTAAGACCTCAAAAGCATAGGCAGCAAAAGCAAAAATAGACCAATGGGACTTAATTAAATTAAAATGTTTCTGCATACCAAAAGAAATAATAGAAAGAGTGAAGAGACAATCTGTTGAATGGGAGAAAATATTAAAAATATTAAATAATATTTGCATTTAATAATATTTAATATATCATTAAATAATATTTTAAGCTATTCATCTGAAAGAGGACTAATATCCAGATTATGTAAGAAACTCAAACAACTCAACAGTAAAAAGAAGCAAATAATCCCATTAAAAAGTGGGCAAAGGACATGAATGGACATTTCTCAAAAGAAGACCTACAAACAGCCAACATGTGTAAAAAAAATACTCAATGTCACTAATCACTGGAGAACAGCAAACCAAAAGTACAATGAGATATCTTAATCCAGTCAGAATGGCTACTATTAAGAAGAAAAATTAACAGATGTTGACAAGGGTGTGGAGAAAAGAGAATTCTTATAAACTGTGGGAATAAAAACTAGTACAGTCACTATCAAAAACACTATGGAGATGTCTAAAAGAACTAAAAATAGAATTACCATTCAATCCAGCAACCCCACACCAAGTATCTACCCAAAGGAATAGAAGTCAATATATCAAAGAGATATCCATACTTGCGCATTTACTGAAGCACTATTCACAATAGCAAAGATATTGAATCAACCTAAGTGTTCATCATTGGATGAATGGATAAAGAAAATGTGGTACATATGTGCATTGGAATACTACTTAGACATATAAAAGAATGAAATCATGTCATTTTCAGCACATGGATGGTACGGAAGGTCATTATCTTATTTAAAATAAGCCAGGCACAGAAAGACAAATATCAAGTGTTCTCACTTATATGTGTGAGCTAAAAATGTTATCAGATGGCGGTAGGGAGTAGAAGATAGATAATACACTGGGAAGGGTGAGTAGGACAGGAGGGAGGATAAAGAGAAGTGGGTTAAAGGGTACAAACACACAGTTAGGTAAAAGGAATAAATTCAATGTTTGTTAGCAGAGTAGGGTGACTGTAATTGACAAAAATGTATTATACTTGGTGATGGACATCCTAAATATCCTGGCTTGATCACTATGCATTATATACATGTAACAAAATGTCACACGCAACCCATACATTTGTACTGATAAAATTGTTTAGTTTAAGAAACGATGCCTCTTACAATATAGGATCTCCCAGAACCACTCCAGCCAGGTGACAGCTACAGAAAAGGTCAACACTAAAGCATCTTGGAATCCTGAAATATAATAAGTTTGCTAGCATGTGTATTCTGGAAACAATCAAAGACACATTCATAAGTAATTACCTCCAAGGAGAGGAACAGAAAATGGGAAATGAGGCTTTTGCTGTCCATTTTCTTCCACTCCACCCTGTTTGGCTTTTCCAACTTGTGAAATGAATTCAAGAATAAATGGATCATTTGTGGCTTATTTTCTTCTTTATACTTTGTAACTTTAAAAAGGCTCAATCAATCTTAGTTTTTAAAAAAGTAGAAGAATAAGCAAAGCAAATTATCTTTTTTTTTTTTTTTTTTTTTTCCCAAGAAGGAGTCTCTGTCTGTCGCCTAGGCTGCAGTGCAGTGGTGCAATCTCAGCTCACTGCAACCTCCTCCTCCTAGGTTCAAGCAATTCTCCTGCCCCCTCCTTCTGGGTAGCTGGGATTACAGACACCTGTCACAGTGCCCATCACCACACCCGGCTAATTTTTGTACTTTTAGCAGAGATGGGGTTTCGCCATGTTGGCCAGGCTGGTCTTGAACTCCTGACCTCAGGTGATCCCCCTGCCTCCTCAGCCTCCCAAAATGCTGGGATTACAGGTGTGAGCCACTATGTCTGGCCAAGTGTATCATCTTAATTCTTGATCTTTCTCACTCTCACCCTCGTTCCATTCAAGAAACTGGAAAACATTTCAAAGATCTAAAGAGAGACGGGGTGTTACAGTGTAGTGTCAGGAGTACTGAGCCAGAGTTGGAAAGCAGGGGTAGACAGCACCCCAAATTAGCAAATCTGTGTAGGAGCAATTAACTTTCATGCATTGTTGGTGGATGCCAAATTTTGTATTACCCTTTTGAAAAACCATTTGTCAAAATGTAACAATTAAATATTCAGGTCTTTGACCCATAAATGTCACTACAGTAATTTTATCATGAAGAAAGTTTCCATAATACTTTGTAAAATACTCATACAATTTCTTTTAATAGCAAAAATAATTGGCACGATCTCAAATTTACATCAATACGTTACAGTTAAGTAAACTATAACACACCCAATGAATGGAAATAATCCATAATAACATTATAAAAACTTTATTTAAAAATGTGATAACCAGATTAAATTTTACAAAGTGAGATATAAAATTGCATATATGGTACATTTCGGCGGAAGGGAGCAACGCTTTTAAATACAAAAAAGTGTAAAACATTGAAGAAATGGCAAAATAAATTTAAATAGAAAAAAATATGTGAGATAGGAGGACAGACACCCTAAATCTCACATGTATTTTCTCCTTCATTTACGCATTCAGCCACTGTGGATCATTCACCTTGAGCGGAGCACTGTGCCATGATCTGAAGAAAACAAGATCTTCGCCCAAAAGAAGCTTATGACTTAGGCATACAGATAATCCATTTCCCTAAAGAGATTAACTGAACAAAGGAATAGAAGTAAATGCAAGAGATAACAGTAAAAATAAACTGTCTCACTCGAATAGCTAGAATAACAGCAAAATATAACCTAAAGAAAGAAAGAGGGAGGAATTATTAAATATAAAAGCTGGAAGTAATTTATTCAAATCCTAAAAAGCAGAATGAATAAAAAGAATTTGTGAAAAGACCAATAATACAGATGACCATCTTACAAAGCTAATTGATAGAAAGGACAGAAAAGAAAGGGAGAAAGGGAGGAAGGGAGGGAAGGAAAGAGGGAGGGAGGGAGAGAGGAAGGAAGACACAACAGAAAACATTGAGAATGAAGGTCTTCCTGTTTCCAGTCCCACGTGTAAGGAGCTTGAACGTTGTCACTCCCATCCTCACAACAAAGGAAGAGTTGAAAAAACTGAAAGTCAGCAGTTCTTCTTAGATCCATCAGATAACTCAGGTGACAGGGCAAACTGCTGCCCCCAAAATTGATGAGACAGCCAGGTGGATACAAGAATTACAGCTCACTGGAGCAGAATCCCAGCAAGAGAAATCTCCACCAGAAGCAGTGCCGAGGTAGGAAAACCTGAACTATAATTCATGAATTGCTGGAGGTCCTATGTGGACAAAGTTTGAGAGTTTATAAACTCCAGGAGAACCTAGTCTTAGAGGGATCCCCACACTTTTGGGAGCCTTATCTCCAGCAGCAATCTCAAGTTCTCAGAGTGCACACCGAAGAAAAAAATCCACTTTTGCTTACAGCAGCGAGAAGAGAAAACTAACCATTTTGAAATCTGCCCAGAGCATCCTGCTCTTCTTAACAACATATTAAGAATGAGAAGGGGATTACAACCACAGGCATGAAATGGTTGTTTGTTCATTATAAGAGAAAACTATGTACAACTGTATGATAATGAATTTTAAAATTTCAGTGAAATGGCTGATGTTTCAAAGACACGAATTCACCAAAACTGAGGAAATGAGAAGTACATTTGAATGCAGCAAGGCAGGGATGTGGAAAATGAGCTTCCTCATGTGCTTCTGTAAGAAATAACCTCACATTGTTCTTCCGAAATGCAATTTGAAGACCCATGTCAAATATCTCTAACATGTGCAAGCACATTGACCTATAAATCACTACCCTCATGCAAATTATTCTAGCAAAATAACAAATGAGCAAAAAACTGTATTCTTCCATAGTCAAAGATATTTATCAAAGTACTATGTATAATAGTGAAAAAAACAGGGAACAACTTACACGTCTAATAACAACAATTTTGATAAATAAATGGTGGCACATGGCACATGTATACAATAGGCTGCTATCCAGTCATCAAAAATGAGGCTGCGGGTACTTTTTGGTTTAAAAAGCTGTTCATACTATATTAGCAAGATGCAAACTGCAAGTTACCAAACAAGAGATATAGTGTGATCGCACTTTTTATTTCTTTAGAGAAAGAAAACAGCATTTTGCAGAACCACATATCCAATCACTTGCAGCACGTAACTCTAGGGACTTGAGTTTGGGTAATTCATCTTCTTCTTCATACTTTACATGTTTTAGGTATATGTGTCTATTAAAATAAGCGTAAAATATGTACACAGAGAACAAGTGACCAATAAAGGTAACAAAATATTATTTCAGGTGCTGAAAATATGGGCTGATTTTTTTTTATTCTTATTCCTAGACTTCAGCAGTTAAGAAGAGGCTTTAGTACAAGACGATGTTATTGATAATTGAAAAATAAATAAACTTTGAAGTGATAAGCGATCAAGGGTTATAAGGCCAAATCTGTCACTAACAATGTGAGGGGCAGTTTCTCGGTCTCTAGTCTCATTACCTCGCCTCCGAAATGAAACAGCTTGAGTCCATCTTCTCGGGGCCCTGGTTCTAATGTCCACTTTCAATGCTCTTTTTTTCAAGGCACTGCCTGGCTCGGTCATTCAGGGAAAATCTACTGCTGTTGCAAGCTTGGTATGCAGTCCATTTAGAAAGAGATTTTGAAGAAGAAGGAAAGAAAAAAAAAAAAAAAACAAGTAATGTTCATTTGTTTCATTACAACAATTTAATAGAAACAACCATCCAAAAAATAGAAAATGTCAAGTGGGCTATTAAAACCCTCCAGCAGGAACGGGTGCGTCTAGGCACAAATATTAAATGGGAACAATCTCAAGAGAGGAATACAGAAGGGCGTGCTTGCTGCACCGGCTCAAGCACCATTTTTGTCTGAAGAGAGGATCATGCAGAAGGCGGGAGATCCACAGCAGCAGAGCTTGGCTTACAGGGGATCCATGGTGCAGAGGGACCTTGGCTGCTCTTCTGCTGAAAACAAACTGTACACCCTTGCTGTTTGTTTAGAGTCGTTCAATGCTGCATTATTGAGGGCCATTCTGGGCCAAGCACCGTGCTAGGGGCTGGGGACTCCAAAATGATCGAGGCACAGACCCTGTTCTCACGCATCTCACAAATCCATGAAAAGAAAGAAAAGCAAAGAGCGAATTTCAATGCTATGGAGGAATGCATCATGGAAGCTTGGTAGGAGCCCAAAGAAGCCCCTTGTTAGTTCTAAGAACTCAAGCATGGCT
Source organism: Theropithecus gelada (assembly GCF_003255815.1). Lineage (NCBI taxonomy): Eukaryota > Metazoa > Chordata > Mammalia > Primates > Cercopithecidae > Theropithecus > Theropithecus gelada. Next base: position 908,584 of record NW_020257640.1, read on the forward strand.
TCGTGAGTCCTGACAGGTGAGTGAGTGCCAGCCAGGTGTAGATAAGAAAGGTGTTGCAGAGAGAACGTGAGCAAAGGACCCTGAGAAACAGTGTTTTGTGCTAGAGTAGTTCACCATGCTCCTCTCAGCAAGTGCTGGCAGGAGGGAAGGAGGGAGGTAGGGTTGGGCCCTGAAGGTGGGCAGGGGCCAGGAAGAGCTGAAACCAGGCAGTTTCATGCTCAGATTTCATTCCAAACTCAGGAAACAACCCCTCCCTCCATCCACTGGAACGCTAGTGACCAAGAAAATACATCCAGGGTCCCACCCGTGGTCCCACTCACACCAACACAACCCATCCCAGATGGCCTAGTTATGAGTACAATGATCTTCCCACCAGCCCCGTTTGAAACCAAACATTCTTGGAATAAAACCATTGGCAGGGGAGGGATGAGGATACTGCCCTGGGCTGACATCCCCTCAACTTCGCCTTGGCCTTACTGCGGCTTCTCAACAGAAATACAAAAAAAAAAAAAAAAAAAACACAGAAGTTTGGCCTTCATTTTTCCGATTCTCCATACTTGTTATAATTTGCAATTTGTTTTAAGGTCTCTGCTTTCATTTCAATTAAATCCCTACAAAAAAAAATTATCTAGTAATTTTTCAGTAGAGGAAAAAAACAAAACAAAACAAAACACATGTTCACCCGTGGTCAAGGGCGGGGCACAGCTGACTCAGCAAGTGATGCACTTCAGCGTGGACAGGAATCTTCCTCCTGGGCATCAGGGAGCCATGCAGGAGACTCAGGAAGAAGGAAAGAGGTGGATGCAGCAGGTAACAGGCAGGAACAGGATTCCCCAAGCAGCCTTGGGCAGGACGACTGGGGAAGAAGGTTGCCTATCTCTCAATCATGATTAAATGCTGTGCTCTTTTCCTGAATACTGTTAGTACCATTTATTCCCATCAAGAAAGGGAGGTCTGGTCCCAGCACGCAAATCCGGCTTCAGAACACTTCCAGGAATGAAAAAGGACATCCCCCAGTGAGGATTCCCCTCCAGTCTCTAACCTGCCTTGATATTTGGTTGCACTAGGGTGCAGAGGCCTCCTGGTGCGGTAAGGCTCCTGCAAACCAGTTTTGCTAACCCAGCACTGGAAAGGAAAGGGAGCTGAGACTCTGGGGCAGAGTCATGCTGACTCTTTGTGTTTAGAAGTGGCTCAGCCTCTCTACCCTCATTCGTTTCTTCTGTCAGTGAGGGAAACTAATAATGCTTTCCTTTACTGATTGAAAAAAAAAAAAAGGACCAATGGACAGGCCTGGCAATTTCCCTTCCCCCACACCATTCTTTACAAAGATGGTGGTTGGAGCTGCAGCAGCCCTTCTGTGGTCATGAGGGAAAGGCCAAGACAAGCATGCATGTGCCTGTCCTGACATATCTGAGTCATTGAATTAAGGCCAGCAGGTAATTGCCTCCAGATTTCTTGTTCTATGAGAGAAATTCACTCTATTGATTTAACCACACTGAGTCGGGTTTTCTGTTAATTCTGCCAAATTCAATGCTAACTGAAGGAAGGGTGTTAGGACAATTAAATAAAATATGAACATTGCATGCACAGTACCTAAAAAATAGCAGGAGCACAATGTTAGTCCTTCCTCTTATCAGTCTCCCTTTTGAAGGCAAAATCTCTCCTGGAGATGAAGTACTATCAGAGGGGGTGAAAGTCAATGTGATATTTGCAGCATGGACTCACAAGATGTCAAACCAGGAGGTTCTACGGATCATGCACGTTACACCTTTATCTTCCAGATGAAGAGACTGGTGCCCAGAGAGGAAAAGCAACTAGCACACAGTTACTCAGGGAGTCAGTGACAGAAAGAACAGACTCCACCACAGGGTCTGGAGAAGCATCTGCTGACCCTGTCATGGGCTGGGGAGAGGGGCACACTGGGGAGGGAGGACGTGGGCTTAGCAGTCAGACAAGCTTGGAGAGGAGCCCTCAGCCTCAGAATCCCTCTCCTGCCCAGCTCCCCTATCCTTTTCCTACCATTTCCCAGTCCAGCACCCCACCCCTGAGATCTTCCCTTGGAAGGTCACATCACCTCCACCTGCCTTCACATCCTCCCCCTCCAACAGCATGTGGACCACATCTCCTCTCCATCCCCATCTCTCTCTCCTTCTACCTCTCATCTCTTGCCAGTGCCTCCCATTGGTCAAACTCAACAAGAAGCCAGAAGGCAAAGAAATCTAAATGATGGAGTCCATAGGGATTAGCCCTCCGTTCACCTTCCTAGCTATCTTTACATCTCCTCCACCGCTGTCTTCACTCCAGCCACTGCACACAAACCTTCAGGGACTCCAAGGGGAAGAAGCCCTGATTCCTCTGTCCATCCCTGGGACAAGACTGTAGCTGGGTCACTCGACCTTCTCCACAGGCTCCTGTCATGTCAATCACATGTCCCCTCTCTGCTCTATGCATCTGAGCGAAGCTTACTCAGACTTGGAGCTTTGCTGCAGATCACTTTTCCCACCCTGTTGAAAAGTGACACCTTTCCTAACAGCCCATTCTTCCTCCTCTGAACTCCGGAGAACTTATTTCAGCATTGGCCATATTGCCACTTGTCATTTATGGCTTCAGGTTTCTGCCGAACTCTTTGATTCTTAAATGTCCAGTCCCTTTGCACAAGCTTTTTGAGAGCAAACACTGCCCTGTGTGTGCCGAGCATGGGAGAAAGCACAGAGGAAACTGGGAAGCCTTGGTAGCAGCCCACAAGGAAGCACCTCGAGCAGCAAGTGCCGGAGTCAGACCCATCACGGCCACTAACGCCGCCTGAGAACGTGCTGCTTTGCCAGGGCGTCAGCTAGGATGCAGCAGAAACAAGGTGTGCTCACAGGAATCTTGCAAAGAGCTTAATAAAAGACCATTTACAGGTGTACTTAAGCAGATGTACAGAGGCAAGGGAAACCGGAAGGACTGCCCAATGCCCCAGGACAGACAACATACCTAGACTGAAGGGAAGGGAAGGATGCTGTAGCCAGGGCTTCATGAGCCCCTGAACCATGAAAAACCACAGCCATAGAAACTGTGACTGCAACTGGGACTGGAGAAGGACCCAACCAGTGTAACAGCTGGCACCAAAGCAGGAAGGAAGCAGGGGAGCACACATCCCCATCTTTCTCTCCTTCCACCTCTTATCTTTTGCCAGTGCCTCCCATTGCTCAAACTCAACAGGAAACCAGAAGGCAAAGAAATCTAAATAATGGAGTCCATAGGGATTAGCCCTCCCTTCACCTTCCCAGGATCCAGAGCAAAGTAAAGAAAGGAGGAGAATGTATTAGGGGAAGAAAGGAGAGGGGCAAATGGAAAATTACCAGCACAGGCAGGCACTGGCTGAGCAACTTACCCTTCACAATAATCCCAGGAGAAAGGATTTTGATCCTCATTTGCAAAGAGGAAACCAAGGCATAAGGAGATCCATTAACTTGACCAAAGTCACAGAGTAACAAAGTGGCTGAACCAGGATTCATACGCAGGCAGTCTGACACCAGAGTCTGTATGCTTAAAACAATACACTCAAATGCCTTGTGCAATAAGCAAAGGAATGAACAAGTGTAACTAACGCAATGGCCAAGTGTCTCTTCTGCATCCATCCTTGTAATGACAAAGCCTAGGAAATCTTCATAACCCCACACCTGGTGAATTTCTCTCCCAATCGCACCCCTCAGTAGAAAGCACAGCCATAATCTAGAACAGCAGGTGTCAAACATTTGGTCTGAGGACCCCAAATTTTGAAAACCATCAAAGAGCTTTTGTTTATGTGACTTTTATCTGTCCATGTCAAATGAGAAATTCAAACTGAGAAATTTTTGAATTACAAAAGTACACACCACACAAAAATGATGCCATCACCTATTGTGGTGCTGCTGAGAAACTCCACTGAACACTTATCAGAGAATAAGTGTGAAAGGGGCAACTAACATATTAGTGTTACTACGGAAAGAGTTCTGACTTCAGGGATCCCCTTGAAAGGACTTGGGGACCTGCCACTTGTCCTCAGACCACAGTTTGAGAATTCTCAACCTAGAAGTTACCTCTATTTTATTAAAATAATTATATAAACCATAGCCTTATATATGATTAGCCTGAACTTAGTCACCTAAGCCTCATTTCTCCTTCTCCCTCTCTCTTTAATCCCATTATTACTCAGATCCCATTTATCCAGAGTGCAGAATGCTCTTGGAAGCCACCTCCCAGGACCAGAGTCCAGAGAGGGAAAGCAGCTCCACCAGGGCTGCCCCTGGAGCGGGTTGATCAGCCCAGCTGAAGCAGTCACCCATGGAAATACAGTCTTTCCAGGAGTCACATCAGAGAGCAGGCAACAGATGATAAAGCAGGGAGAAAGGCAGAGTTCTATGAAAAGAAACTGCTAAACTGGCAACAGTCTGGGAGGCAAATGAAGCAAGTGCTCACCCCAAAGCAATCCCAGAGCAAGAAGGACGGGGCACGGAATGGGGAAAGCTGAGGAATGCATGCCCCAGACATTCTATTCGTTTATCTGGCTTGTGCTCCTGGATATCACAGCAAGACAAGAAGAGGGAGATAGTCCCCTTCCTCCACACCTTAAAGCTGGTCATCTGGTTCACAGATATTGTAGGCTCCAATAAACTCTGAAAGGCAATCAGGAAAATGGTAAATCAGATGCTGCATGGATTTACTGGATATAAAATGGTATCCTTTTTTTAATCTGGTTTTGTACTTTATTTTTCTTTTATGCTACCTTTAAGCTATTTGATTTCATCCACCTACTTTCCATCCTTCAGCAAGCGTATTTATATTCTGCAATGAAAAGAAAGATTTGGTATCGTAGTCTCTCACATAAAGCTGTTCCGTCGGAAATGTGTGTGACCTCATCTCACTCTCCATTCTCTCCAGAAAGAAATGAATTCCCTTCTGAAGTCATCTCTGCCAACTCACAGTGGGCACCATTCATCCCCAGCTGAGAATCAACACGCTTGCAGACACAGCCCCATCATCTTCACAACACTTTCTATTTTTTAATCAGCCATTTGCTGAGCACTGAGACACGCACTGTACACATGTTATTTCTAAGCTTCAAAACATCTCCACTAAGGAAGCATCATTGTCCCTATTTTGTAGATGAAGAAATCGAGGCTCAAAAATATAATGTGCTTTATCCAGCTGGTAAGTGACTCAGCCGTGATTTGAACCCAGGATGTAACAGGTTCCAAAACCTTCGTTAACCCAGCTTCCGTGTTGCCTTTTGACCATTTTTTCCCCCCTCTAATCAGCAGCAATCTCCTCATGCATCCCAAACTTTGTTCACTGCTGTATCAGGCACAGCTCTCCTGAGAGTGGTGCATAAGCCTGGTCTGACGGTTCCTTGGTTAAGAAGCAGACCCACTGGACTTTCTGACAACCACATAGAAGTCAGGCTTACTACCTCTTGGCCTGCAGCTGACAATTTCCTCCATACATTGTGAGTGATACCACTGCATTCTTTTTCTTTCTCAGACATGATTCCTTCAGTGCCTTGCTAATTACCTCCAGCCTGTCCTTGTTGCTTGCAATTCCAAACACTCCTTTAAAAACAAATTAGGTAAATCTCCCTCTTGCCCACTCTGCACATTTTCTGTCATTGTCCTTGGAGTAATGAACTTTCCCTGGGCTTATGGGGAAAAAAAAAAAAAAAAGCATGGAAGTTGAAAATATCCAGTTTAATGTAGCAGGGGGATAAATAGTTCTGATTGACCAACCAAATGCTTCATTATCCCCCAAATTAGCATTTCACAACTTTCTGCCACAACTCATTTTCCTGAGTCTTAACAGGCTAAAACAGCAAATGGGCAAATGTTGCAATTTTCTAACTGAGATGATAGCCCTGACACGGGCCGAGGTTTGAATACATCTGTGCACATGCTGACGTGTGTGTGTTGAGATGTGTTCTGTGGACATGTGTGAAGGGGTGCCTCAGAACGTGTGGTTAATCCATACCTACACCCAGTAGACTTGGCCTCCTGAGATCTCCAAAAACGTGGAGAACCAAAGACCTTTAAACTACAAATTAACTGCCAACCCCAAGTCTCCTAGCCGAATGAAAAGTGGGATAGCACTGGCTCAACCCAGCTCAACGACATGAGTTTTACAAAATATTTTTATGTTGAGCTCCTCTCCACACTACATTATCTTCCTACACCCACCTCCACCTCTACACTCAGAGCCACCTACACTCTATCATAAACAGGACCCATTACCAGAGCTTAAAACATGAGGTGGGCTCCCAGCTGGGGGGTATCTTTTCTTGGGGACATCCACACGCACTGGCAAACCAGTGCTTGGAATTAGGACCCATCCCCTCTGGTTTTTTATGACCAGGGTCAAGTTGCCTGCCTCAGACAAAGAACAAGTTTCCCAACCCTGAACAGTGCTGCTCTCACCAACCATACCTTAACACAAATGAGAGGAACAGGATGTAGAGACATGGGTCTCAAAGTGGCAGCCCTGGGACACTGAGAGTGAAAGATGCAGCATGAGAAAAGAAAGGAAGGAGAGGTTAGGTGGCCAATAAACCTGGAAAGGAATCCTGGAATGGGAGTCCCCTCTGGTGGTTCACAGAGTACATTAGTCCTACAAAGGCTCTGAGGAATCCTGTGATAAAGAAACCTGTTTAACTGGATTCAACCCAAATTGATTTGGCTGCACAATGGTCTTTTCCGCGTAACTTCACTTAGACTTCTGCAGAACTAACAGTCCCCTGAGCAGTTTGGGGAAAATGCTATTCTAAATTAAAAGGAAATGAAGGCTGTTTCTGTCAAGGAATTATCTCTCACAAAGGAAACATTTCAAGAAAATGAAAAGAGAGAGAGAGACAGAGAGAGAGAGAGAATGCAGCCCAGGCGGTTTAGATCCTCACCACAGCCTGTCTAGCAAATCTCATTTCTCTTTGTGGGTCTCTTTTTAAATTTCCTGCAAGATCTTATGCTAATTGTGTGTGTGTTAACATCTGTGTAGAGGGTGCATGTGTGTACTGACGTGTGTGTGAGGGCATTCCCAGGAACAAAGGGTTCTCTTCAATGATGGAAAACAAAACTACATCTAAATGCCCTCACAAAGACACCACAGCTCTTCCAGCACATCTCCAGGACTGAAACCATACCAATTGAGCTTTCAACCATGCATTAAAAATTAGAATTAAAATGCAATACCTTAGGGGTAGATTCTCTTCTTACAGTGAATTAGCTTAGGAGCAAATAAAAGCCTAATTATCTAGGAAAAAGGATCATGCTTTTCACTCCACAGAGATTCCAAGGCTGGCCCTATTCTGTTTGAGAGTTCACATCACATGACCATGAGGAGAGGATTTGGTGCCACCCACCTGAATAGCGCTGCCCCAGGTCACTCTGTACCTCCCTGTGTCACTCCTGAGAGAAACGCATATGCCTGACAAAGACGGCCAGAAAGCCAGCATCACAAATCTGCTTTTGGTCAGCAAGGGCAAGAAGACATTGTGAGTCTAACTCCACCCTGACCTCAGATGGGAAATGTTATGAATTATACAGCATTGAAAGGGTGAAAACAAGTTAACAGAAAAGGAATAACAGAAGAGGGTGGAAACAAGTGAACAGAAAAGGAAGGCAAGCTTAGAGGCTGATACGGTTTGGATGTGCATCCCCTCCAAATCTCATATTGAAATGTAATCCCCAATGTCGGAGGTGGGGCCTGGTGGGAGGTGATTAGATCATGGTGGCAGAGGGCGGATCCCCTCATGAATGGCTTAGCACCATCTCCTTGGTGATAAGTGAGTTCTTTCTCAGTTGGTTTACACAAGATCTAGTTGTTTAAAGTGTGTGGTACCTCCTCCCCTGTCTCTTGCTCCTTTTCTCACTATGTGATATGCCAGCTCCCTTTTACCTTCCACCATGACTGTAAGCTCCCTGAGGCCTCACCAGAAGCCAAGTAGATGCCAGCACCATGCTTCCTATATAGCCTGCAAAACTGTGAGCCAAAATAAACCTTTTTGCTTTATAAATGACCCAGTCTCAGGTATTTCTTTATAGCAATGCAAGGCTGGATTACTACAAAAAATTGGTACTGAGGTGTAGGGTGTTGCTATAAAGATACCTGGAAATGTGAAGGTGGCTTTAGGACTACATGATGGGCAGAGGTTGAAAGAGTTTGGAGGACTCAGAAGAAGACAGGAAGATGAAGTAAAATTTGGAACTTCCTTCAGACTCGTAAAATGATTGTGACCAAAGTGCTGATAGAGATATGGACAGTGAAGTCCAGGTTGCTGAGGTCACAGATGAAAATAAGGAAGCTTTTGGGAACTGAAGTAACGGTCATCTGTGTTCCACCCTAGCAAAGAACTTGGCTGCATTGTATCCACATTTTAGGGATCTGTGGAAGTTCGAAATTAAAAGTGATGACTTACGGCATCTAGTGGAAGAAATTTCTAAGCAGCAAAATGTTCAAACTGTGGCCTCGCTACTTGTAACAACCTATGATCAGACATGGGAGCCAAGGAGCATATCTTTAAAAGGGAAGCAGAGATTAAAAATTTGGAAAATCTGCATCTTGGCCATGTGGTAGAGAAAGAAAGAGCATTTTGAGAAGAGGAATACAAGCAGACTGCTGAGCAACAACTTGCTAGAGAGATTAGCATGACTGAAAAAGAGCCAAGTGCTAATAGCCAAAACAATGGGGAAAAGGTCTTGAATGTATTTCAAAGATCTTCAAGGCAGCTCTGCCTATCACAGGCCCAAAGGCCTAGGAGGAAAGAATAATGTCAGGGGCCAGGCCCACAGCGTCATTGCCCTGCTCAACCTTGGGACATTGCTCCCAGAATCCTGGTTGCCCTGGCTCTAATCTCGGCTCAAAAGGCCACAGATACAGCTTGGGCCACCACTCCAGAGAACACAAGCCATAAGCCTTGGCAGCTTCAACATGGTGTTAAGTATGCAGGCACATGGAATTCAAGAGTGAAGGAGGCTTGGCAGCTTCCAGCTAGATTTCAGAGGATGTATGGGAAAGCCTAGGTGCTCAAGCAGAACCCTACCACAGGAGAAGAGCCCCTGAAGATAGCCTCTACTAGGCCAATGTTGAGGGGAAATATATAGTTGGAGGCCCCACACAGAGTCCCACAAGGGCACTGCCTCGTGGAGCTATGGGAATGGGGCCACCACCCTCCAGACCTGAGGATGGTAGAGCCATGGGCAGCTTGCATCCTCAACCTGGAAAAACTGCTATCACTCAACTCAACCCATGACAGCAGGCTCAAGGGCTGCGTTCTACAAAGCCACATGGGCGGAGCTGCCCAAGGCCTTGGGAGCCCACTCCTCACAGCAGTGTGTCCTGGAAGTGAAACACGGAGTCAAGAGTTATTTTCAAACTTTAAAATTTAACATCTGCCCTCCTGGGTTTCAGACTTGAGTGAGGCCTGGTGCCTCTTTCTTTTGGCCAATTTCTCCCTTTTGGGATGGGAATATATACTCAATGCCTGTGCCACTATTGTATCTAGAAAATAATTATCTCACAGGCTTCTAGGTGGAAGGTACTCATCTCCAGACGAGACTTGGGATTTGGGACTTGGAATTTTTGAGTTAGTGCTTGAATAAGTTAAGACTTTGGGGGACTATTATAAAGGCATGATTGTATTTTGAAAGGTGAGAAAGACATGAGATTTAGGGGGCCAGAGGCGGAATGATATGGCTTGGATATTTGCCCCCTCCAAATCTCATATTGAAATGTGATTCCCAAATATTTAACATGGGGCCTGGTGGGAAGTGTTTGGATCATGGGGGCAGGTACCCCATGAATGGTTTAGCACCATCCCTTTGGTGATAAGTGAGTTCTTGCTCAATTAGTTGACGTGAGATTTGGTTGTTTAAAAGAATCTGAGACCTCCCTCCTCTTTCTGTCTTGCTCTCACTCTCGCCATGTGACACATTAGCTTCCCTGTCACTTCCACCATAATTGGAAGCTTCCTAAGGCCTTCACCAGAAGCCAAGTAGATGATGGTGCCATGCTTTTACAGCCTGCAGAACCTTTAATAAGAGCCAAATAAGAGCCAATTAAACCTTTTTTCTTTATAAATTACCCAGCCTCAAATATTTCTCTTTTTTTGTTTTGTTTTTGTTTTGTTTTTTGAGATGGAATCTTGCCCTGTCGCCCAGGCTAGAGTTCAGTGGCGCAATCTCGGCTCACCGCAACATCCACCTCCCGAATTCAAAGGATTCTCCTGCCTCAGGCTTCCGAGTAGCTGGGCTTATAGGCACCCGCCACCACAACCAGCTGATTTTTGTGTTTTTAGTAGAGGTGGGGTTTCACCATGTTGGCCAGGCTGGCTCAAACTCCTGACCTTGAGATCTGCCCACTTTGGCCTCCTAAAGTGCTGGGATTACAGGCATGAGCCACTGCGCCCAGCCCAGATATTTCTTTATAATGACACGAGAATGGACACAGAGGCACTGAATGTCATGCACAGTCCTACACGGTGAGCAGTGGGTAGGATGTGAATCCACATCAATGTGATTCCAAGTCCTTATTCCTCACACTGCACCAGAGGAGAATTTCATAAGCTCACCTTCAAGTCAAGATTCTGATCTCCACGTTCTTTGACCATTAGCAACAGAGACTCTACCCTTCCTAGGAATAACTCAAGGTGCTCAGCTCAGATCTGAACTGGTCCAACCTGCGCCAGCTACTAAGGTATGATTTCTAGCATGATCTGAATGTTTGTGCCCCCTCCAAATTCTTATGTTGAAACTTAATCACCAAGACAATGGCATTAGGAGATGAGATCTTTGGAAGTTAATTAGGTCAATTAGGTCATAAGAGTACATCCCTTAGGAATAGGACTAGTGCCCTTATGCAAAAGATCCCAGAGAGCTGTTTTACCCCTTCCACCATGTGAAGATGCAGCAAGAAGGCGCCATCTGTGAACCAGGAAGTAGGCCTTCACCAGGTGCCAAATCAACCAGTACTTTGACCTTGGACATCCCAGCCTCCAGAACTGTAAGAAATACATTTCTGTTGTTTATAAGCAACCCAGATGTTTGACATCTCATTATAGCAGCCCAAGATGACTAAGATAATCTCTTGCTTCCAAATTGCCTCTGCTTTGTGGCCCTAGAACTCGGACTCAGCTGACCTCGTTTCTCCTTTGTCAGCTGGACTCTGCCCAGAGCGGCCACTAGGGGGAGACTGGCAGACAGGAGCTGGGGAGCAGAGAAGTGCTCTATCCCCTTTCCTTGCCCCTAGGAATGGCCCCATATTGTCCCCAGGAATGGCCTTGTTTCAAGCAACAAGAGTTGATTCCAGTCTTCAGCGCATTTTAGCACTTACAGACCAACTTTATTTTGACCCCTTCAAGGTACCAGTAGCAGTCAGGCAGTGCCGTCTCCTCAGAGGTCTAGCTTCCCTGACACTCTCCTCTGAGCTAAGCTGCCAAGGCATCAGCCCCAACTCTGCAGGGCCTTCCATCTCCTGGACAGCAGCTCCAGCTGGGGAGAACCAGGCTCTGCAGGGACCCTTCTCTGGGCTACTAACTTGTGTTAATCCTAACCTCTCCCTTGGTTCCCACAGCCTTAGGGCTGGACAGTGTTTTCTTCAAACCCATCTTTGTTCTTACCTAGTGTTTTGTTTTGGCTCTTATTCAGCCTCCTAAGACCTGTGTGTCCAACTTCCCATATTAAATTCCCTTTATGAAATACATAGTATTGTTTCCATGTTCCTGACCAGATCCTGACTCATAAAGGATTAACTCCGGCAATCATCTGAACAAAGTTGAACCCAAAAGTGAATTCAAAGCTGCAGACTCCTGGGAGGAGATTCGGCTATGTTTGCTTATGCCCAAGGTGCCATCTCAGAGCGAAAGTGTAGCTCTCTTTCCATCCATCAGTGAACGTTTCACAGGCCCTGGAAGCTAAGGTTGGCCAGCCCTGCTGCCCAATCCTTATTTCAGCCCCGTTAAGCTGCCAGCCTCAGGTCTTGCCTAGAGCTCCCTGGGAGCAGTTTCTCCAACTTTAACTTCTTCTCTTGTCAGCTGAGGATCCTCAGTTCTGCTGACCTTGCTCACTGGTGGAGAGGGGCTGAAACATCCTGTTTGGCAGGCAGGGATACGGGCAGTTTAGCACCCAGAGACAGCTAGAGGAATGCTATGAATAGGACATCAGACAGACCTCCTGGAGAGAGGGGAAAAGGGAATGCCTTTGTCCTTGCTCGAGCTCTAGCATACCTCTTAGCACAGGACACACAGCCTCACCCTCTCCCACTACATCTTGACCCTTATTCAAGCATGTTTCATCTTCCATTCATAGGGCCTAACCCATAGTAGGTGCAAAATCAACACTATTACACATGAAAAAAAAATTTTAAGAGTCACTGAAGATATGCTGCCAAAGAACTTCCAACTCAACAATGCTGGTAGAAGAGGTGAGGTCAGACTTCTTTTTGGAATGAAATATCCAGGGCCCTCATTTATAAAGACTGTTATGGGCTGAAATGTATCCCTTTATAATTCCTTTTTTAGAATATTAGCCTGTAGAACCTCAGAGTGTGGCTGTATTTGGAGCTAGGGCCTTTATAGAGATTATCAAAATAAAATGAGTGGGCCTTAATCCAATATAACTGGTTTCTTTGTAAGGAGAAGAGATTGGGACACAGACAAGCACATAAGACCATGTGAAGACCCAGGGAGAAGACGGCCATCTGCAAGCCAAGGAAAAAGGCCTCAAAAGGAACCAACCCTGCCAACACCTTGATCTTGAACTTCTAGCCTCCAGAATTGTGAGAAAATAAATTTCTGCTCTTTAAACCACCCAATCGATGGGCCTGGGTTATGGCAGCCCTAACAAACTAGTATGGAAACCATATATTCCAATTTAAAATCCAGGACCCAAGTGTACAAAGATCTGTGTAAAATTAAGGACAAACATACTGGGTGGGCTTGAAGTGAGGTCATCTGTGGGAAGGACCTTTAGAACCTCACGAATTGAGTTGCACAGAATGGGACACAAAGTGTGCCTATTTTATACCAAACCAACTCTCACCAAAACATAGGCCCTGCTGCTGAATGGAGATGATCAGCTGAACTCTCTGGAATGGGAAGGCACAGGCAGAGGCACGACCCGCAACACAACCTCCAAAGGATTCCCCTTTTGTTTCCCATTCCTCATGATCTCCATTTCACCCAGAACCAGAACTCCACAGGCTGCAAACTCTCTCTTTCAGCAAAGTCACAAAACTTCTTGGAAGTTCCAATAGTTCTTCTGTAAAACTGAGGTAAAATCTGCTTCACAAGTTGGTCATTTTGATTCCATTTGAAAGACTTTTACAAATTATGGAGCACAATGCCAATATGGGCCAATATTAGCCAATATGTATGTGATCGTCACTCTTTTTCAACGCAAGAATGCAAAATTCATTCCTGGTTTCCTTTTACATCCGCTGATGTGGACAGTCCTTCTCCAAAAAAAATTGTCATAGTTTGGGTTTCCTGAGAAGCAAAGCCTGAGATAAGCATTTGAGCGTGCAGACTTTTTTGTAAAGTGACCCCAAGATACCTCAGCAGGGGAGTGGAGAAGCAGAAAAGTCAGAAAAGAAGACCAATAAAGAGTGTGTTATCAAACAGGGTGCCAGTGTGGGTGACCAGAGCTTAGCCCTGCACAGGAGCTCTGGGACACAGTAAGCCCACAGTGCACGGCACAGGAAGCCAGGCCCATCCATGCATTTACTCCCTTTGCTCACTGACTGAGAGACACCAACACCTGAGAAGGGTGTGTTAGTTCTGACATTTCCATTGGGCAGACCTGGCTCTGATCACCCAAGATAACCCTCAGGCAATGGCCCTGGCATTTTAAAATCATGCACAAAAATAATAAGGCCCACGGGGGTGTGAGCATCTACCCTTAGAATCATTCTTGCCAAGTGGTTGCTTAAATTGGGTTTGATGTGCTTTTGAAACATGATGAATTGTTCCATTTCTTACAAGCCATAGACCAATCTGTAATTCCATATATGTTATACACTTTTCTGCTTCGAATGTTCCTGTATGACCCTCCTACTACTTTGGATTTCTGTCCTATGGCATCCACTTCTCAGTGATGGGTTTCCTTGAGTCTTGCTGGAAAACCAAGCCCTGCCTTTCATAGGTCACCATCTTCATCTAACCATGGAATGTTCTTTGAGGGCTCACTCTTGCATGTCCCTTTGAAGACTCACTCACAGCTATGTGCACACACCCACACACACGTACCACATCATACCAATGCACTTTTTATCACAGTTATCAGGATAGGACAAGCATACACTATAGTAACAAATAACCCCACAATCTCAATAGTTTAATACAACAGAAGTCTATTTCTTGCTCACTCCTGTGTGGAGCTGGGTGACTCCCTGGGATTTTGGCAATCCAAGGTGCTTTGGTGGATCCGCACATCTGCAGGAGTCTTCCAAGCTCACTGCGGCAGGGAAGAGAGAAACTAAGAGAATCACATGTAGGCTTGTCATTGCCTCAACCGAGACCAGCACACATCATGTCTACCCTCATTTCACAGGCACAATCTAACTGCAGAGGGTGGGGCAGTGTGATGTCCATGTGCCCATCAGGGAAGGAAGAGCAGACATTGATGCCCAGCAGTGATGTGTGCCAGTTACTGCCAGGGAGGTGGTCTTGTGAGAACCCACCAACAACAGAACCACAGTAAGACAATAATGCCGAGCGGGGCTCCATGAGACCTGGGAGACCTAGATCAGAGCCAACAATGGGAGTCAGATTTGCTCCAGGACTAAGCAAGTTTACGCACATTCGCTCTACAAATTCTTAGCATTCAGTGAAGCCACATATGATGCCAAGTCCCTTTGCCTTAAAACATTTGGATTTTCACTTAACTGATGTGTCATCTATGTCATGCAGTTTACTTGTCTGATATAGCATGGGTATACTCAAATGCAAGACATCAGGGTGAATGCATCAAGATGCCATGAGCTCACTAGGAGATAATGGGAAAGGGGAATATATGTGACCAAGTGACAGTCACAAACAGGCTGACTCCAACTGGCAGACGCCCTATTTGTGATGATGATAGAAAGGGCCTGAAATTGAGAGAAGACTGTGCTGAGGAGATATCCCAGATTCCACCTGGGATCTATACAAGGATCAATGACATCCCTGAAGACCTGTGAGCCAAGTGGGACTTGGTCTTTTTTTAAGTTATCATAAGATTCCAAAGGGAGACTGACAATGAGGTCTTGGCCTTAGGAAAAAGTACGATGACTACACATTAAAAATCAACACTGATTGATTGTTGAGGCGATCAACCTCATAGGCTTTATAACAAATACTGAGAAACTGAATGGAGCTGCTGAACCACAGGTTTGGTTCTTATGATGTAGTTGCGATTCTTTCCCTGCCTCAGAAGCATTTACTTTTATAAATATAGAGGCTTGAGATGTCTATTTTTAAATTCTAAACATTAAAGTATACTCCCTGCCAACATAAGCATAGCCTTAACTTCCGAGTTGCCTCGAGTGAAGCTGAATATGGAAACTTCAACCAGGCAAACCCTGCAGGCTATTCCCAGCTCAGGGAACCACATGCATCAAATGTAGGAATTGGTCCAGGAATCACCGAGGAAGGAGACAGCAGTCTTGCCCTCAAAGGGAGAGCAGAGACAGCAGCACAGCCCATGAGAGGTACGCCGCCAGACTGGAGCTGGCCAAGCCACTGCACCATTTCTTATCGCTAATTCCCTTGGAAATATGTAGCTATTTCAGCTACAAAAAGGCACACTCACAAACTCAGCCCAACTAATCCATCCTTGCTCTCACTGCTGCAGCTTTTCCTCAGGAGAAAACCTGTCAGTCAAATATCAGGATGTGACTCATCCAGTTCCCTCAAAAGGCAATTTCAACCTACTGGTGGTCAACATGCCTCTGAAAGCCAGGTTATGGCAGCTTCTAGGCCACTATGGAGACTCTTTTTTTAAAGATTGCCTTACATTTATAGAAGGCACTTAGAAACATTGATTTATATCAAGTAATAACATTTAAATTAACACTCTAACTTATAAACCCTGCATGTTGTGTGAGTTAGAACGCAAACCCAAAGCGATCGTTCTTTCAGGCTGAGAGAAGTATCCACTTGGCTAAAACAATGAACTGACCCATCTGATGGCTTTATTCAGCCAGAGTGGATGCTGCCTGGGTTTTGGAAGGAACAGGTTTTTCTCAATGTGTAATTCAATGATTCATTCTATTCTGGTGTCCCAAGTGACTACATTGAGTCTTACCAAGTCCACGAGAAGAACCCCTGTTTCCTGTCACTCCTGGTGTATCAGAAAGACCACTCTGTCAGGCTGGGATCCAGGGAGGCCAAGTCAGGACGGAGGTGTTCTGGTCCCTTTGCTTTGCTGAGGAAGCACAGGAGTGATGATGGGCAGCTGCACAGGCGAGCTGGGGCACAGCAAGATTTGAACCCCAGATGGCCTGTTGCCCAAGTCTGTGCTTCCTCCACCGCACTGTGCTGATCTGTGTATCTTAAATGTGGTGGGCATTTCCTACTGCCACTTCCCTTTTTCTATCTCTCTCTTGTCTCATTTTCTTTGGGCACTCACATAACCGAAAGCATCATCTAAAGTGGGGGGAAGAAAAAGAAAAACCATCACAGCATCAATAACCCTGTTAGGAGCTGGCTTATTTCAAATTTACAGCAGATGCCTGAAAGAGAACTAATCAATATGTGCTCCCTTCCTCCTGGAGGTGCGGCAGCGATCCCGTGCCATTTATGAGTTTTATGAAATTCCGGTCATTTTCTAGCAGTTCAGGGAGCTCTAAATTTTGCTTTTACCAATATACACTTCAACCCCAAAATGGAAAATCATTTTGTAAAATAGAAGAGCAGTCCATTCTTTAAATATGAGATTGATATATGATTCTTGCTTCAGATATGGTCGTGAAAATTCTTCAATTAATCCATTGGTGTCACTGCAGCAAATTCACCGTGATTTGAAGTCTGTCTGTGCACTTCCTAGAAGAACTTCCCCCTAGTCCTCCAATTTACTAAGGCATTGCCCCTAAAAGCACTACCTTTGTCAAATTTCCTAAACATTTAAGTCTATTTCCAATGACATGTGAAAGGATTAGCAAACAAAGTTCCCTTTAGTCAATTTCACATGAAAAAGTATAGTTTGCTTATCAGTCCTATTAGGATATATAAAAGCTTGAATATATTTTTCCTGGAAAAAAATATGACTGAGTATCCTTCCAATTTTCACATCTCAAATAGCTCCTTATTACCTTCTTATGTTATATAATTAGAAAAGCACCAGGAATCCCCTCCCCACACCTCTCAAATATACAAGCACACCTCGCTTTATTGCACTTTGCTTTATCGTGCTTCACAGATACGGCATTTTTTTAACCAATTGAAAATTTGTGGAAATCCTGCCTCAAGCAAGTCTATCAGTGCCATTTTTCCAACAGAATGTGGTTGCTTTGTGTCTCTGCGTCACCTTTTGGTGACTTCCACAATATTTCTAACTTTTTCATTACTATTACATCTGTAATAGTAATCTATGATTAGTGGTCTTTGATGTTACTGTTGTAATTGTTTTGGGGGCACCACCAATCACACCCGTATAAGATGGCGAACTTCATCGATCAATGTTGTATATGTATTCTGACTGCACGAACCAGCCATTCCCCCATCTTTCTCCCCTCCTGAGGCCTCCCCTTTTTGCCAGACACAACAGTATTCAAATTAAGCCAATTAATAACCCTACAATGGCATTTAGCATTCAAGTGAAAGGAAGAATCACAGATCTCTTACTTTAAATCAAAAGCTAGAAATGATTAAGCTTAGTGAGGAAGGCATGTAGAAAGCCAAGGTTGGCCAAAAGCTAGGCCTCTTGCACCAGACAGCTATCAAGGTTGTAAAAACCTCTTGAAGGGAATTAAAAGTGATACTCCAGTAAACATACACATAATAAGAAAGTGAAACAGCCTTCTTGATGATATGGAGAAAGTTTTAATGGTCCGAATAGAAGATTGAACCAGCCACAACATTCTCCTTTTTTTATTTATTATTATTATTATTATTATTTTTTTTTTTGAGATGGACTCTTGCTCTGTCACCCAGCAAGCTCCACCTCCCAGGTTCATGCCGGTCTCCTGCCTCAGCCTCCTGAATAGCTGGGACTACAGGCGCCCGCCACCATGCGTGGCTAATTTTTTTTATTTTTAGTAGAGACAGGGTTTCACCGTGTTAGCCAGGACGGTCTTGATCTCCTGACCTCGTGATCCACCCGCCTCAGCCTCCCAAAGTGCTGGGATTACAGTCATGAGCCACTGCGCCCGGCCCATATTGTTTTAAGCCAAAGCCTAATCCACATCAAGGCCCCAGCTCTCTTCAATTTATTGAAGGCTGAGAGAGATGAGGAAGCTGCAGAAGAAAGGTTGGAAGCTAACAGAAATTGAGTCATGAGGTTTAAGGAAAGAAGCCACCTCCATAACATAAAAGTGCAAGGTGAAGCAGCAAGGGCTGATATAGAAGCTGCAGCACATTATCCAGAAGATGTAGCTGAGATCATTGATGAAGGTGTCTCAACTAACAACAGATTTTCATTACAGCCAAAGCAGCCTTACTTACATTGAAAGAAGATACCAACTGAGACTTTCATAGCTAAAGAAAAGTCAAAGTTTGGTTCCAAAGCTTCAAAGAACAGGCTGACTCTCTTGTTAGGGGCTAATGCAGCTGGTGATTTCAAGTTGAAGCCAGTGCTCATTGGCCATTTCGAAAATCCTAGGGCCCTTCAAAGTTATGCTAAACCTACTCTGCATGCACTCTATAAATGGAACAACAAAGCCTGGATGACAGAGCATCTGTTTACAGCATGGTATACTGGACATTATAAGCCCACTATTAGAGGAAACATACTTCTCAGAAAAAAAAATTGTTAAAATATTACTGCTAATTAACAAGGCACCTGTTCACCCAAGAGCTCTGATAAAGATGTACAAGAAAATTAATATTGTTTTCATGGCTGCTAACACAACATCCATGTATCAAGGAGTAATTTCAACTTTCAAGTCTTGCTATTTAAGAAATACATTTAGTTAGGCTATAGCTGCCATAGATAGTGATTCCTCTGATGGATATGGGCAAAGCAGATTTAAAACCTCTGGAAAGAATTTGCCATGCTAGATACTATTAAGAATCTTTATGATTTATGGGAGGAGGGAAAAGTGTTAACATTAACAGGAGTTTAACTATAAAAACCCTAGAAGAAAACCTAGGAAATACCATTCAGGACATAGGCACAGGCAAAGATTTCATAATGAAGATGCCAAAAGTAATTGCAACCAAAGCAAAAATTAACAAATGAGACCTAATTAAACTAAAGAGCTTCTGCACAGCAGAAGAAACTATTATCAGAGTAAATACACAAGCTACAGAATGGGAGAAAGTTTTTGCAAACTATGCATCTGGCAAAGGTCTAGTATCCAGCATCTATAAGGAACTTAAACAAATTTACAAGAAAAAAACAAACAACCCCATTAAAAAGTGAATAAAGGACGTGAACAGACACTTCTCAAAAGAAGATATACATGTGACCAATAATCATATGAAGAAAAGTTCAATATCACTGACCATTAGAGAAATGCAAATCAAAACCACAGTGAGATACCATCTCACACCAGTCAGAATAGCTATTATTAAAATGACGAGAAATAACAGATGCTAGTGAGGTTGGGGAGAAAAAGGAACACTCTTACACTGCTGGTCGGAGTGTAAATTAGTTCAACCATTGTGGAAGACAGTATGACAATTCCTCCTCAAAGACCTAAAGACAGAACTACCACTCAAGCCAGCAATCCCATTACTGGGTGTATACCCAGAGGAATATAAATCATTCTGCTATAAAGACACATGCATGCATATGTTCACTGCAACACTATTCAGAATAGCAAAGACATGGAATCAATCTAAATGTCCATCAGTGATAGACTGGATAAAGAAAATATGGTACATATACACTGTCAAATACTATGCAGCCATAGAAAAGAATGAGTTCATGTTTTTCACAGGGACATAGATGGAGCTGGAGGCCATTATCCTTAACAAACTAACACAGGAACGGAAAACCAGATGCCACATGTTCTCACTTATAAGTGGGAGCTGAATGACAAGAACACATGAACACATAGAGGGGAAGAATGCACACTGGGGACTACTGGAGGGTGTAGGGTAGGAGAAGGGAGAGGATCAGGAAAAATAACTAATTGATATTAGGCTTAATACCTGGGTGATGAAATAACCTGTAGAACAAACACTCATGACACACTTTTACCTATGCAGCAAAAATGCAAATCATGCACATGTACCCTTGAAATTAAAAGTTAAAAAAAAAAAAAAAAAACTGGAGTTTGAAAGAAGTTGATTCCAATTCTCATTGATGACTTTGAGGCGTTCAAGACTTCAGTGGAGAAAGTAACTGCAGATGTGGTGGAAATGGTAGAGAACTAGAATTAGAAATGGAACCTGAAAATGTGACTGAATTGCTGCAATCTCATGACAAAACTTGAATGAATGAGGAGTTGCTTCTTATGAATGAGCAAAGAAAGTTGTTTCAAATTAGTCTGCAAGTCACAATTCCTCCCTACTTGGGACATCAACATCTGCAAGTCACAATTCCTCTCTACTTGGGACATCATACAGATGAAAAGAGGTGCCTGTCTGATCTGAATAGCCAGAATACTGGGACAGGTGAAGGCTGTGAGTTGGTTAGCTTTCCTGCTGGTCTGGCAGGGGAGCTGGGGTAGTTCCCACTCTTCACCCTGATAAAACCTTAGCACATCTAATTAAGAGATCCCCCAACCACCTTCATCAAGGCTTAGACCTCTGACCATCATTGGGTATTACTTTTACCCACCTGTCTTAGCTACAACTGGTCCCTACCCAAGGATACTTCCCCTATTGGCATGAAGCCTGAATTATCAACTCAGTAAATTAAATACTGGGTAAAAATTAAATAAATAAATAAATAAATAAATAAAGCATATACCACAAGAGAACAAGATAAGCTTCAAGAGATCCATAGAAGACATTCCAACCCCATAGAAGACAGTAACTTGCCCACACACCAAGTACATAACTACTAGAACCCCATAGAAGACAGTAACTTGCCCACACACCAAGTACATAACTACTACAACCAGCATCCGGGAAAGCTAGCACACAAAGACTCTCTATAACTAAGGAACTCATTCAGAATCTTCACCCCTACAAACAGCAAGAATCAAACTAGGCTAAAATAAATTACAAACATTAAAGTCGGAATCTTAAGAGGAAAAAAAAGAAATTTTTAAAAACGCTCCAATCAAAAACAAATTCAAGAACAATTTTAAGAAATAGTCTACCCAAATAAGAAAGAACAGAAAAGCAATTCTGGTAATATGACAAAACAAAGTTCTATAACACTCCCAAAAGACTACCAGCTCCCCAGCAATGGATCCAAACCAAGAAGAAATCTCTGAAATGCTAGAAAAAGAATTCAGAACATTGATTATTAAGCTACTCAAGGAGATACCAGAGAAAGATGAAAAACAACTCAAAGTAATTTAAAACGTAATTCAGGATAGGAATAAATACTTTTCTAGAGAAATAGAAATCATAAAGAGAAAAACAAATTCTGGAAATGAAAGACACACTTAGGAAAATACAAAACACAGTGGAACGTTTCAACAATGACTAGAACAAGTAGAAGAAAGAATTTCAGAGCTCATAAACAAGGCTTTTGAATTAACCCAATCAGACAAAGAAAAAGAAAGAAGAATTTTAATAGAATGAACAAAGTTTCTAAGAAATATGGGATTATGTAAAATGGCCAAACCTATGAATAATTGGTGTTCTTGAGGGAGAAGAGAAGTCTAAAAGTTTGGAGAACTTATTTGAGGGAATAATCAAGGAAAACTTCCCTGCTCTCGCTGGAGTTATAGACATCCAAATACAAGAAGTTCAAAGAACTCCTGGGAAATATATCACAAAAAGATTATCATCAAGGCATACAGCCATCAGATTATCTAAAGTAAAGATGAAGGAAAGAATCTTAAGAGCTGTGAGGCCGGGCGTAGTGACTCACACCTGTAATCCCAGCACTTTGGGAGGCCCAGGCGGGCAGATCAGGAGGTCAGGAGTTCGAGACCAACCTGGCCAGTATGGTGAAACCCTCTCTCTACTAAAAATACAAAAATTAGCCAGGTGTAGTGGTGCTTGCCTGTAGTCCCAGTGACTCAGGAGGCTAAGGCAGAAGAATCGCCTGAACCCGGAAGGCAGAGGTTACAGTGAGCTGAGATCATGCCACTGCACTCCAGACTGGGCAAACAGAGCAAGACTCCGGGAAAAAATAAAAAATTTAAAAATTTAAAAATTTAAAAAATTTAAAAAAGCTGTGACCCAAAGCATTAGATAACCTGTAATGGAAAACCTATCAGATTAACCACAGATTCTCAGCAGAAACCTTACAAGCCAGAAGAGATTGGGGTCCCATCTTTAGCCTCTTTAAACAAAGGAATTGTCAGCCAAGAATTTTGTATCTAGCAAAACTAACCTTCATAAATGAAGGAACAATAAAGTCTTTTTCAGACAAACAAATGCTGACAGAATTTGCCTCTACCAAATTGAAACTACAAGAAATACTAAAAGGAGTGCTAATTCTTGAAACAAAAACTTGATATACACCAAAATAGAACCTCCTTAAAGCATCAATCTCACAGGGCCTATAAAACAAACACAATGAAAAAAAAAAGTATCTAGACAACAACTAACCTGATGAATAGAGCAGTATCTTACACCTCTATACTAACATTAAATGTAAATGGCCTAAGTGCTCCACTTAAAAGATACAGAATGGCAGAATGGATTAAAAATAAAAATTTACTGTCTTCATGAGACTTGCCTAGCACCTAAGGGCTCACATAAACTTTAGGTAAAGGGGTGGAAAAAGATATTCCACACAAATGGAAACCAAAAGCGAGCAGGAGTAGCTACTCTTATATCAGACAAAACAGACATTAAAGTAACAGCAGTTAAAAAAAAAAAAAAGACAAAGAAGGACTTTACATAATGATAAAAGAATTAGTCTAACAGGAAGATATTACAATCTTATACTTATATGCACCTAGCCCTGGAGCTGCCAAACATAAAACAATTACTACTAGACCTAAGAAATGAGATAGACAGCAACACAGTAATAGTGGGGGATTCCAGTACTCCACTGACAGCACTAGACAGATCATCAAGACAGAAAATCAACAAAAAAAGGACTTAAACTATACCCTGGAATAAATGGACTTAACAGATATTTACAGAATATTCTTCCAAAAAAAAATGCAGACTACCCATTCTTCTCATCAGCACATGGAACATTCTCCAAGACAGACCATATGACAGGCCATACAACAAGTCTCAATAAATTTTAAAAAATCAAAATCATAGCAAGTATCTTCTTAGACCACAGTGGAATAAAACTGAAAATCAATTCCAAAAGGAACCCTCAAAACTATACAAATACATAGAAATTAAATAATCTTCTCTTGAATGGTTTTTGGGTTAACAATGAAATCAGGATGGAAATTGTAAAATTCTTCAAAATGAATAATAATACTGACACAACTTATCAAAACCTGTGGGATACAGCAAATGCATGCTAAAAGGAAAATTCATAGCATTAAATGTCTACATCAAAAAATCTGAAAAAGCACAGACAACCTAATGTAATGCCTTAGAGAACTAGAGGAGCAAGAATAAACCAAACCCAAACCCAACCCCAGACGAAAAAAAAGAAATCACAAAGATCAGAGCAGAATTAAATAAAATTGAAACAAACAAAAAAAGCAATACAGAATATAAGTGAAACAAAAAACTGGTTCTTTGAAAAGATAAGCAAAATTGATAGATCATGAGCAAAATTAACCAAGGAAAGAAGAGAGAAGATCCAAATAAGCTCAATTATAAATGAAAGTGGAGATGCTGAAACCAATGCCACAGAAATACAAAAGATCATTAATGGTTACTATAAACAGCTTTACATGCATAAACTATAAAATCCAGAGGAGATGAATAAATTCCTGGAAATATACAGCCCTCCTAGATTAAAGCAAGAAGAAATAAAAACCCTGAACAGACCATTAACAAGCAGCAAAAGTGAAATAGAAATAATAATTTTTAAAAGGTCAATGAAAAAAAGTGGCCAGGACCAGATGGATTTACAGCTGAATTCTATCAGACATTCAAAGAAGAATTGATACCAATCCTACTGAAACTATTTCAAGATAAAGAAAGATAGAGAGAAGGATAGAGAAAGATAAGGAAAGACAAAATCCTCCCTAAATCATTCTATGAAGCCATTATCACCCTAACATCAAAACCGGGAAAGAGCTTCACAAAAAGGAACACTACAGACCAATATCCCTAATGAACAGATATGCAAAAATCCTCAACAAAATACTAGCTACCCAAAACCAACCAGTGTATCAAAAAAAAATACATTATGATTAATCATGATCAAGTGGGTTTCATACCAGGGATGTGAACATACACAAGTCAACAAATATGATACATCACAAAAACGGAATTAAAAACAGAAATCAATAAACTCAATAAATGCAGAAGAGCATCTGACAACATTTAGCATCTCTTTATGATAAAAACCCTCAACAAAATTGGTATAGAAGGAACGTACCTCAAAGTAATAAAGGCCGTCTATCAATTATAGCCAAAGTAACAAAACCCACAGCCAACATCATTCTGAATGGGAAAAAGCTGAAAGCATTCCCCCTGAGAACTGGAACAAGACAAGAGTGTCCATTTTCACCACCTCTATTTAACATAGTATTGGAAGCGCTGGTCAGAGCAGTCAAACAAGAGAAAGAAATAAAGGGCACCCAAATTGGAAAAGAGGAAGTCAAACTGCTGCTCTTCACCTATGATATGATCATAAACCTAGAAAACCCTAAAGATTCACCCGAAGAGCTCCTAGATCTGACAAATTCAGTAAAGTCTCAGGATACAAAAATCAATGTACACAAATCAGTAGCACGGCTATATACTAACAAGGACCAAGCAGAGAATCAAATCAAGAACTCAATCCCCTTTACAACAGCTGCAAAAAATAAAATACTTAGGAATATATTCAACCGAAGAGGTGAAAAATCTCTACAGAAAAAAATCTACAAAACACTGATGAAATAAATCACAGATGACACAAACAAATGGAAACACATCCCATGCTCATGGATGGGTAGCACCAATATTACAAAAATGGCCATGCTTCCCAAAGCAAACTAAAAAGTCAGTGCAATTCCCATCAAAATACCATTATTATTCTTCACAGAACTAGAAAAACCAATCCTAAAATTCATATGGAACCAAAAAAGAGCCTGCATAGCTAAAGCAAGGCTAAGGCTAAGCAAAAAGAACAAATCTGGAGGCATCACGTTACCCAACTTCGAATTATACTATAAGGCTATAGTTACCAAAACAGCATGATACTGGTATAAAAATAGGCATGTAGACCAATGAAATAGAATAGAGAACCCAGAAACAAAGCCAAATACTTGTAGCCAACTGATCTTTGACAAAGCAAACAAAAACATAAAGTGGGGAAAGGACACCCTGTTCAATAAATGGTGCCGGGAAAACTGGCAAGCTGCATGTAGAAGAATGAAACTGGATCCTCAACTCTTACCTAAAACAAAAATCAACTCAAGATGGATCAAAGACTTAAATGTAACCCAAAACCGTAAAAATTCTAGAAGATAACATCGGAAAAACTCTCTTAGGCATTGGCTTAGGTAAATAATTCATGACTAACACCCCAAAAGGAAATGTAACAAGAACAAAAATAAATGAATGGGATCTACTTAAACTAAAAATTTCTGCATGGCAAAAGAAATAATCAGCAGAGTAAACAGACAACCCATACAGTGGCAGGAAATATTTGTAAGTCATGCATCCCGCAAAGGACTAATATACAAAATCTATAAGGAACTCAAACAAAGCAAGAAAAAAAAAAAACAAATAATCCCATCAAAAAGTAGGCAAAGGACATGAATAGACAATTCTCAAAAGAATATATACAAACAGCCAACAAATATACAAAATAAGTGCTCAGTGTCACTTATTATCAGGGAA
This sequence comes from Theropithecus gelada, assembly GCF_003255815.1. Lineage (NCBI taxonomy): Eukaryota > Metazoa > Chordata > Mammalia > Primates > Cercopithecidae > Theropithecus > Theropithecus gelada. Next base: position 934,769 of record NW_020257640.1, read on the forward strand.
ATGAAAATTAAAACCACAATGAGATACCACCTTACTCTTCCAAGAATGACTATAATTAAAAAGTGAAAAAATAATTGATGTTGCCATGGGTATGGCAAAAAGGGAACACTTTTACACTGCTGGTGAGAATGTAAACTAGTACAACCACTATGGATAACAGTATGGAGATTACTTAAAGAACTAAAAGTAAAACTACCATTGGCCAGCCAGCTATCCCACCACTGGGTGTCTACCCACATGAAAAGAAGTCAGTATATTAAAAAGACACATGCACTTGCATGTTTATAACAGCACAATTTGCAATTGCAAATATATGGAATCACTCTAAGTACTCATCAACCAAGGAGTGAATAAAGAAAATGTGGTAGGCTGAACATGGTGGCTCATACCTGTAATCTCAGCACTTTGGGGCATCAAGGTGGGTGAATTACCTGAGGTCAGGAGTTTGAGACCAACCTGGCCAATATGGCAAAACCCCATCTCTACAAAATTACAAAAATTAGCCAAGCATGGTGGCACACTCCTGTAGTCCCAGCTACTCAGGAGGCTGAGGTAGGAGAATCGCTTAAACTCAGGAGGCAGAGGTTGAAGTGAGCTGAGATCACACCACTGCACTCCAGCCTGGGCAACATAGTGAGACTTCATCAAAAAAAAAAAAAAGGAAGGAAGGAAGGAAGGAAAGAGAAGGAAGGAAGGAAGGAAGGAAGGAAGGAAGGAAGGAAGGAAGGAAGGAAGGAAGGAAGGAAGGAAGGAAGGAAGGAAGGAAATGTGGTATATAGAGAAAATGGAATACTATTCAGCCATAAAACAGAATAAAATGATGTCTTTTGCAGCCACTTGGATGGAGCTGGAGGCCATTATTCTAAATGAATTCTAATGCAGGAATGGAAAAACAAATATTGTATGTGCTCACTTATAAGGGGGAGCTAAGCTATGAGGATGCAAAGGCATAAGAATGATATAATGGACTTTGGGGACTTGGCAGGGGGAAGGGTGGGAGTGATAAAAGATTATATATTGGATACAGCATACACTGCTCAGATGATGGGTGCACCAAAATCTCAGAAATCATCACTAAAGAACTTATCCATGTAACCAAAATCACCTGTACCTCCAAAACTATTAAAATAAAAATGATTTATAAAATAAAATAAGATGTAAAAGCTAGTCTGCAAACTTGGCACTGATTTTCCTGGCACTCAAAACAAGAAGTAATAGCATATAAATCATTTGATTTACTTTATATATGAGAGAAAATCTTAGCAGTTGTTTGAGGATAAAATAAAGGAAGTTTTTGGTGTTTTGTTTAAGATTTCTGGATCAAAAAGATGCCTCTTCCAGATCTCGTACGAACATCGAGTAACGAAAAACTCTGTGACAACATCTCTACCATTAACACAAAATTTATCTCAGTGAGAGTAATTCTTGGGAGGACACATTAATTAGGTCTGACGCTCACAAAGTACTGAGGACAATATATTAATAATTGCAGACATGTGTGCATGTTTTGTCCACTTGGGCTCCTATAACACACTACTGTAAATGAGATGGCTTATAGCAACAGAAATTTATTTCTCACAGTTCTGGAGGGTGAGATGTTCAAGATCAAAGCACAGGCAGATTTCGTATCTGGTGAGGACCTATTTCCTGAGTCACAGGTGGCCATTTTCTCTCTGTGTTCTTACATGGCACACAGCTCTCTGGTGCCTCTTTTATAAGGTAATTGCTAGGGTCTGAATACGTCCTCCAAAGTTAACGTATTGAAAACTTAATCCCCAATGCAACAGTGTTGAGAAGTGGGACCTTTATGAGATGATTAGGTCATGAGGGTTCTGTCCTTACCAATAGACTAATACCATCATTACAGAAGTGGTTTGTCCCTGGAATGGATTAGTTATATCACAGGAGTGGGTGATTGACAAAACAATGATTTTAGGCCAGGTTCAGGGGCTTACGCCTATAATCCCAACATTTTGGGAGGCCAAGGTGGGCAGACCACCTGAGGTTGGGAGCTCAAGACCAGCCTGATCAACATGGAGAAACCCCATCTCTACTAAAACTACAAAATTAGCCATGCATGATGGTGCGTGCTGTTTACCCAACTACCTGGGAGGCTGAAGCAGGAGAATCACTTGAATCTGGGAAGTGGAGGTAGGTTGCAGCGAGCCAAGATCGCACCATTGCACTCCAGCCTGGGCAACAAGAGAGAAACTCCATCAAAAAAAAAAGAAGAAGAATGATTTTGGCTCCTTCCCTCTCTTGTTCTCATGGTCTTTGCCCCTCTGCCTTTCATCATGGGATGACACAGCATGAGGGCACTTGCCGGATACTAGTGCCATGCTCTTGGACTTTCCAGCCTTTAGAGCCATGAGCCCAGTGTATTTTCTTTACAAATTAGCCAATCTCTAATATTCTATTATAGCAGCCTAAAATAAACTAAGACCATCACTAATCACATTCACAAGGGCTCCACCCACATGACCTAATCATCTCCCAAGGCCCCCCACCCTCTAACACAATCACCTTGGGGATTAGGTTTCATTATATGAATTGGGGAGGGTGGGGTGCACAAACATTCAGTGCTTTGCACATGTCTAGGAAACAGAGGTCCTGCTGTGGAGGAAAATACCTACATTGGCCCAAGCTGAGCTCACCTCATTCATTAATCATGATATAACTCATTTCAAATGTGTGTCTGAGAACCAGCCTGACAACAGTTTGGGGAGGATAAGACTTCTCACTGGTGAGTAGATGAAAATGGATGTCTGGATAATGCGAAAACAGACCCAGATTCTTCAGCCATAAAGGGTACAGCAAATGACTTGCTAGTGTTTGGCCCTGGCAGCCTCCACTCCAAGAGGAGGGGCTCGTGTCTAACCTTTTTTCAATAAGCAAAGAATCTGGAGACAAATCCAACCAAAAATTGTCACCAGCAGCCAGAGGCAGCAGCTGCCTGCAGAGGATGTAATGGGAAATGGTAATGCCTCATGGCCATTGCCTTCCCTGCCATCACATGGGAGGGGCTCAGCCCTAGGGGCTGTGCTGATGCTTGGTGACAGGTGTCTGGACCTAATCCTCAGACCTCTGCTTCCCTGGCACATGCCCCGATGGTGCCCACCTGCAGGGGTGGCACGTTGCCTGGTGTGATGGGCAGAGGAGCTCCATCCATTTGGTCCTGCCAGTTAAATCTGGACTTAATAGAAAGAGGCAGAAATTACAGCCCCTGCCATGAAAACTGATTGCTCCAGTGGCCAGAACCCAGCTGAGCCTCATGGCAAAGAAGCTGGCCATCCTCAGAAACTTAGCCATCCTCCCTTTACTTTACCAAAGAAGCCACAAAAGAAACCAGTGGCAGAGGTGAGATAGGAGGATGTTTTGGACGGGCTTCCCTCATTCTCCATCTTCCCCTTTTGTGACTCCATATGCCTTGCTAATTAAGTTTCCGACTATCCCAGTGTTGGAGCTCAACGAAGGAAGAAGACATGAAGGGCAGAAAAGTTCACGTTTGATGCATCCTTTCTGGATGGCTTAGCATCAGAGTTCTCTGGGTTTAGCAGAGATTTAAAGTCAACTCTTTCATTGGAATCATGCATAAATTTTTCAAAGATGCCTGTCCCTAGAAGGAATGCGGTACCTGACTTTCTCTTGATTGGGGAAAAAAGCCCTTCCTTGGCCCCTAAACACCCACAGTCACCTCCGGCTTCTTTCTGCAGAAGGACCTTCTCCATTGGGGTCCTCTTGGACAACTTCTAAGACAACCTGTCCCAGCTCGCTCAGGGATATGAGCAACACTTTAGGTCACCGGAAACACCATGTATTCCCAATTGTCCCAACACACTCCAAGTACAGGATGCCCCCAGCTCAGCAATGCCACTCTGCTTTACTTTCACAATGTTTTTTGCTTTTTCCCTTTCTGATTATGTAAGCTTCTTTCTAGAACATTAAGAGTTTGCAAATGCACTCCATAATCTGCAATGTATTAAATTATTTCACATACTAACAACTCAATGTTTGTTTTGTGTAAATTCTACTCTAGCACTGCATTCGTTTTTCAACACAACAAATGGGAATGAGAGAAACCCAGTCAAGCCCCTTGGACAACTGCTGTAACAGGAAAAAAAAAAAACAGCTTGTTTTACAGACTTAAATGAATACCCGTTCTATGGCTGTTTGATTATTTATATTGGTGATTTCATTTATATGAGTTTGTATGTCAACATGACTATTTCCAAGAATAGCCAGCAAAGGAGGTCAGCCAGGTGCCCCCAAAGAAGGAAAGAATTCTCAGTGGACAGATTGATGGTAAGGACAGAACAGCCTCTGGCAGAATTGTGAGGAGGGAGAAGGATGTCTGCAGGCAGAATTCAGTACATCATCTGCAGGGATTAGTGCAAAATGAAAATGCAGAGACCCTCGTTCAAATTGTCAAGACACGACGGCAGAGCATCACACCAGCACGGGGCTCTGAGCCACTGCACAGACTGCAGGCAAAGATGCTGGCCTGTCTGCAGGAGAGGGAAGGAAACCGGCAGTTGATGAGCAATGGGATTTGAAGTGCTCTTCAGGTGCTATTCAAATGTTGCTCCATATGACAGTAGGGAGGGAGGAATGTCTTTCCGGATTTTTCAAAGAGGAAATTGAAGCTGTGCCAGGCTTGTCCAGAGCACCCAGCTGTGGAGTGGCAGACCAAGTATTCAAATTGTGTCCTGCCTGAACCCCCTGTCCCCCTGGAAAAAAAAATCAAAAACAAAAAACCCAGATCCGGCTGCAGGCACTGGCCTGCTAGATGTCATTGATACAGCCACTTACGCTCCCTGAAAATTTTGCCTTTTAAGCTGAATCTCATAGTGGAATAAAATGTTTTGTTTCAAAGTGAAAGAACTGTCCCACATGGGTGAAGACACAGGAGTGAGCTGGCCCACCACTCGATGGCTCACCAGTCATAATGACTCAGGCTGTGAAGCTTTGATCCTATTGCCTCCTGACCCCCAGGCAGTTCCAAAACAAAATAGCCATGTTTTTCTGCTCATACTGGAAGCTCCCAGAACTCATGGATATACAAAAGAGAAAGAAAGAAGGAAGGAAGGAAGGAAGGAAGGGAGGGAGGGAGGGAGGGAGGGAGGGAGGGAAGGAAGGAAGGAAGGAAGGAAGGAAGGAAGGAAGGAAGGAAGGAAGGAAGGAAGGAAGGAAGGAAAAAAGAAAGAAAGAAAGAAAGAAAGAAAGAAAGAAAGAAAGAAAGAAAGAAAGAAAGAAAGAAAGAAAGAAAGAAAGAAAGAAAGAGAAAGAAAGAAAGAAAGAAAGGAAGGAAGGAAGGAAGGAAGGAAGGAAGGAGAGAGAGAAAGAAAAGAAAGAAAGAAAAGAAAGAAAGAAAGAAAGAAAGAAAGAAAGAAAGAAAGAAAGAAAGAAAGAAAGAAAGAAAGAAAGAAAGAGAAAGAAAGAAGGGAGGGAGGGAAGGAGGGAGGGAGGGAGGAAGGAAGGGAGGGTCCCAAACTGTTTCAAACAAAAATCTAGCTTTAAGTTGAGTAGAAACATGAACTTACCTTTTTATAATTCTTCCTCAAATATAAACCTTCTAATTGGAAAACAATATATGGTTCAATATTGGATTGAGTGTTTTCCTTTAGTATCTTCCTAGCCTAATCTTAGATTATATTAATCACTCATTAATACCTTTTGCTTTTTATTCATGCAGACAGAATCGATATTTTAATTACAAACTGCTGAATAATATTCCTTTATCTATCCTTTAATGGCATTGCCAGTTTATTTAGATGCAAACATCTAAGGATTTTTATATCCCCTGGAGCAATTTCTCTTTTAAATACTTTCTGTGATACAGTTGCTATAAAGCAATAAGTGAGCCAAGGAGACGTAGCATGAAATTACATTCCATCTCCGGAGTTTGTGTAATTAAATAAAAATGTGTCACTTACAAGGTTATAATTTTCATCAGTGGATTTTCTGGAGGAGATTGGTGATTTATTAATTAATGCTATTGATATCTTGTTCTTAGGAATCACCAGGTTGGAGAGAAATTGGGAATTCTTTGCTAAAAGCATTGTTCATTCCTCTCGAAGATGAGAGGCAACATCACAGCAAAACCTCAGGGCCTCTGAAGTCAAGAGAACCTAGGTTTAAATGTCAGCTGATATTCCCCACCTGGCTGACCTTGGGTACTTTACCCAATCTCTTGTAAAATGGGGTTAATAATCACTCATACGTTTTTACAGGGATTAGACAGGTTTTCACAATGCCTAGCATGTTAGTATTTTTATATTTTATTATCAGTGACACCAGAGAAAGACAACACACTTAAATGTCTCTTAAATACAGTTCCTAGCATGTTTCTTCTGAGGAAAATCATAGAAATGACTATGGCCCAGGACCACAGGAGTTCCAGTGAATAGCTATACACAGGTTTTTGCAACAGCAATTTTCAGCATATGGTGTATGAATACGTTTTTTGTCTTCTTTTCAGCATAAGCCATTTTTAGTGATAGAGAGAAAAGCATCCAAGAGCAAAACCATTTAAAAACATGTCCTTATTGCTAAAAGGACAGGAAGGATGAGAAATGAAGGCAACGGAGCCCATCCCTAACATTCTCTGCTTTCAAATTCCAAGACCTGTCAGGCTCATGGCCCTTTACTGATAGTGAAAGAGGGTGTTGCCTCCTATTTTGACTTCTTTCTTTTGCTGACTTTTATGGGAAGTTCTCTAACCCCTTGGTACAAAGCTGGGTTTTTGTTTGAATCTTAAATAACTGAATGTGATCCCCCATACAGCTGCATCTTGGCAGCAATGGCAAGTTCAGCTGCAGAGGGCTGGACGAAGCCCCAGCGCAATCAGATGGCATTGTTCCCTGGCTGCATCTGGTTTTGTCCTGGGATGTTTACCACATGGCAAAGGTGAGAGCTTCTTCCTGTCAAAGAAATAGGATCCAGACAGCAGCAGATAAATGCTCAATAAACTCAAGCAGATAAAAACTCAAGCCTCACTTCTTGGTCTATGCCAGGGACTCTCCAGCTGCAGACATGGTTCTTATCATTGGGTGTGTGGTTCTCACCGCAGACCCCACTGTGCAGGCAGTTTGAGGCTGGATGCCCTGGGATGCCAAGAAGAACACAGGGGCCAGATGGAGGTGAGGGACCGAGTCACCTAGGAAGCTGAATCAGGGCCCAAATGTGAATTCACAGTCCTCTGTCATACTTTTGCCCGTCTACTAGCACGTATAGCGGTTACGCTGAACTCCCCCGGCTCTACCATGGCCAGCTAGTTACCTTAGGCTATCAACTTTCAGTTTCCCAAACTACCACCCATCCTTTGAAATCCATTAAGTCTGCCTCTTCCAGGAAGCCCAATATCACCACTGCAACTTACACAGCTCCCACCCTCTGCTGACATCTAGAGCTTCTGCCTTGGGTGCCAGGTTCTGTTCAGCAGGTTCCTGTCTTTTTGTGGCTGCCCTGCCTCCGAGATCAAGTGGGATCAGGAACCACATTCTGAGATTTTTTGGGATCTGCTAGATATCACATAGATTTTGTTTGGTTGTTTGGTTGGTTGGTTTGGGTTTTTTGGTTTGTTTTTGGTTTTGTTTTTGTTTTTGAGACAGAGCCTCACTCTGTTGCCCAGACTGGAGTGCAGTGGCACAATCTAGGCTCACCACAACGTCTGACACCCAGGTTCAAGCGATTCTCCTGCCTCAGCCTCCTGAGTAGCTGCGACTACAGGTGCCCACCACCACACCCAGCTAACTTTTGTATTTTTAGTAGAGACCAGGTTTCACCATGTTGGCCCTACTGATCTCTAACTCCTGACCTCACATGACTGGCCCGCCTCAGCCTCCCAAAGTGCTGGGATTACAGGCATGAGCCACTGCACCCAACCAGATTTCATATAGTTTCTATTAGAGGCAATGTGCAAATAAATGGTAGCTGCTATGGAAGGGACCCACCAGGCTAAGAGGGTCTGGCCCATATCGAAGAAAGGGCTCTCGCCTCTAGCTGCTTTCTTCCCTTCTGAGAGGCAGGACTAGATAATATACTGGTTACCTGCTAGGATCCAGAGTCCAGCAGGCAGCAAACTCCAACCCCACCACTAACAGGCTCTGTAAGTTTAGGCAAGTTTCAATGGAGTTTCAGGCCTGTGAGCTGACATCATTGAGGAGCAGATGGTAGAAGTCCTGTACACTCTAAGACAGGGATTCCTCAGAGCCAGACCCACTGACTCTAGGATAGTCCACTCTCGGCAGAGGGAGCAGAAATAGCACAGGGAGAATTAGATGCTGGTCATGTTGATCCCTAACAACCTGCAGCAAACCTGTTCTTGTCATACAGATCAGGGCAAAGGTTATTCCCACGCAATGGGTTTCTTCTTGAGAGGAAATTGATGGCCTAACCTAGAATCCTACTGAGGAAGCAAGACATCTGCCATTTGAAAATTGAAGAGGGATAAAACCTGTCAATGCTCCCTTTAGAATTCACCTCCTAAATCTAAAAAAAAAATAAAAATAAAAAGTAATTGTTGGCCTCAAAGCATCCCCTCAACTTTATCTTTGCCTTCCATTTCACAAACCCGGCATTTCCATTAAAATTCTCTTTCATAAAAATCGGTTTTCAGACACTGGTGATAGATGATGCTGTCCTTTGCAGCTGAAACCATTTGTGTTGATATCACTTCTATCAGCAACCACAAGTGAGCCCATAAAGTCAGCCATGTCCCCCGCGTCCCATTCATGCCAGACACCTGGGGACCTTCATAATCTCATCCGTCACCATCTGTTGACAGGGGTGGCCCTGTGTGTAATTCAATAAGCCAGCTAACAGCCCAGAGAGTATGTGCTGAGCGCACAGTCCACTCAGATCTGCATTGGGAGTGGGGAGATGCTGAACCTCAGCCTCCCAAAGTGCTGGGATTACAAGCATGGGTCACCTCACCTGCCTGGGGCTGAGTCTTATTCCTTCTATAGTAAGGCATAAGGGAGGTGTTCATTCATTCCCAAACACTTACGCAGGGCCCGTGGGGTCTCTGCCACCAACCGCTCTAGATTCCAGGGGTAAGACAGTAAACAGATTATAACCAAAATGGTAAGACAGTAAACAGATTATAACCAAAAGGTTACAATCTAGTTGGAGAGACAGGTGATAAGTGAGAAAACAATACATAGTAAGATCATTCTAAATGGTGGTTTAGTGCTATGGAAAAAATATAGCCAGGCAATGATATGAGGACTAGGGGAAATGTGACGGAGAAGGTGGAATAAAAGTCCGTCGCTGCCCACAAGGAGTTTATACTCAGATTGACAAAAGCACTTGACTCAACCACAGTGACAGACCCAAGCAACATTATCACATAGTGTGATTGAGACCATCCAGGCTGCAAGTCTTCAAGGCACAGGAGGCAGAGAAGGTGGCATCACTGAAGACACAGCTCAGAGGAGAGCACCTGGAACCAGGTGAGAAATATGAGCATCCTGGAGAGTCATCAACCCCAAGTACCTTCCGTGAGCCAGGCCTCATTGTACCCATTTTGTAGACAAGAAAACTGAGACACAGATGCCTGCAGTTTTGCTGCTGGTAAACAGCGGTGCCAGGGGTCTTTGCTCATGCTTGGCCGCATGAAAAATCTGGTGTTACTGGGCCTCAGATAATCACTGAATGTCTAAGTGTTTGAGGAGAAGCTCCCAAGTGTTATCTTTCCATGTATCAGATGGCCGGTGATGTAAGAGCAGTTCTCCCAGAAAAGTAGGGTCTCCCCATAAAGCTGCAGCTCCAGTCCCAAAAGCCCTACTGTCTTGGATCTGCTTGGCTGGCTGTCTCCCTCCTGCAGCTCCAACGATAGCTTTGCGGCAGCAGCAAGAGGCAACCTTAGGGAATAAAATAGATCGGAGTAGAGCTGGCCAAGGACTCCCGGCTCCACAGCCATCACTAAACACCTACATAAGCCTCCCTCAGCTGTCACACACCAACTGTGAATTATCAGGGGAGGTCATGGGTCAGAGGGAGCTTTGCCTAATGGGACACAGAGGGCACCTGAGCAATGTGGGGTGTGGGACTCCAGATGTTTAACGTTTGGGGCATGTTTTTTCCTCTTTTAAAATCAACTTCATTGAGTTATAATTTACATATTATAAGACACACCTGTTTAAAGCATATAGTTCAATGATTTGTTTTGTGTTGTTGTCGTTGTTTTGAGACAGAGTCTCGCTTTGTCACCCAGGTTGGAGTGCGGTGGCATGATCTTGGCTCACTGCAACCTCCGCCTCCCAGGTTCAAGCGATTCTCCTGCCTCAGCGTCCTGAGTAGCTGGGATCACAGGTGTGTGCCACCACGCCCAGCTAATTTTTGTATTTTTTGTAGAGACAGGGTTTCATTATGTTGGTCAGGCTGGTCTCGAACTCCTGACCTCAAGTGATCCACTCACCCCAGCCTCCCAAAGTGCTGGGGTTACAAATGTGAGCCACTGCGCCTGGCCAGACCAATGAGTTTTGACAAGCGTACATACCTGTGTACTTAGGGGTGCGAGTGCTTCTGTCAGTCCCTCCTGCAAAATCCCCAACCCGACCAACAGGAATTTCACCACTTACCTGTTGGCCCCAGGGACACCTTAGATGGTCCTGGTGAACAGGCCATTTCAACACTACTGCAGCTGACAGACACTGTCAGTACTGAGCCACCCGAGGTCCCTCCGAAACCATGCATCCGGAGGTCTACCAGCTGACAGCTAGGGCCCTCCCAATTCCTGGCTGTTTGAGAGCCAGTGCCATGTCATGGTGAAGAGCCAGACTCTGGACTCTGGAGCCAGACCACAAATCCCAGCCTACCCCCTACCTCTGCCTCAGTTTTTCCTTCGTAATGGAGATAATAACAGTACCTGTCTCACAGGAACATCATGAGATTCCGCGAAGTATGTAGGGTGCTTGTCAATGTGGCATTCCTAGAGTAAGCAGTGAATGTTACGTAAGTGCTGCCATCATCATGGTTCCAGGGATGGACCGAGGGGGACTCAGTTGTCACTCAGGCCCAAGGAGAGCAAAAGGTATTTATATTTGAGCAGGAAAGGATGATTGTCTTCGTATGTTGGGTCCTTATCTTTCAATTCATCTTTTTTGGAGAAGAAAACTTGGGCTGTTATTTGGCTGTCGGTGTCCGAGGCTTGCAGACTGTGTGGGTGGATGCAGTGGGAGGTGAAGTGACAGCAGAGGGAAGACCTCACCCCTCACGACCACACGTGAACTGGACCTCTGTGAACGCATTTTAGAGAGTTCGTGTCCATTGGTAATGTCTTTGTCTCGGAAGCCAGACACCAGGACTGGGTCTTCTGGGTCTTTTTTGTTTGTTTGTTTGTTTTGTTTTGTTTTGAGACAGGGTCTCACTTTGTTGCCCAGGCTGGAGTGCAGTGGCGTGATCTTGGCTCACTGCAGCCTCAATCTCCCAAGCTCAAGTAGTCCTCCCACCTCAGCCTCCCAAGTAGCTGGGACCACAGGCGCATGCCACCACACCTGGCTAATTTTGTTTACTTTTTATAGACACAAGGTCTCGCTATGTTGCCAAGGTTGTTCTGGAACTCCCGAGCTCAAGCCTTCTTTTTACCTCAGCCTCCCAAAGTCCTGGGACCACAAGCGTAAGCCACCACACCTGCCTAGGGCCAGAGTCTTATTCCTCCATAATCACACCAAGTGGGACTGAGGCCACATCTGCCGAGCAAGTTTGAGTGAAAAAGCCCAGAATCATCTGGACAGCAGAGACACCCCCCCCAGCATGGCTTAAAGTGTACACACGACACAGGGTCAGGGTCTACCCCTCACAGCTGCACCTGTGTAGGGTAAATGCACCTGATAGCCATAACTTAAGCGTATGCTTAGAATAACCCCATGTGGCAGATGCACTTGAATGTGTGTTCCAAGCTAGGAAATCCAGGAGTGACCAACCTGCACATTCATTCTTTACCTATGATAAACATCTGAGCGCCCAGCCTGTCCCCGGGAACATGGGCTATACAGGGGACCGAGGCCCTGAGGTTTGGGTTAAATGAAGGTTACCAGGTGGAGGTTTTTAGGGGGAGGGTGTTATGTGAAAATGCAATATAAAGTGCATGCCGTGGCCGGGCGCGGTGGCTCAAGCCTGTAATCCCAGCACTTTGGGAGGCCGAGATGGGCGGATCACGAGGTCAGGAGATCGAGACCATCCTGGCTAACACGGTGAAACCCCGTCTCTACTAAAAATACAAAAAACTAGCCGGGTGAGGTGGCAGGCGCCTGTAGTCCCAGCTACTCGGGAGGCTGAGGCAGGAGAATGGCGTGAACCCGGGAGGCGGAGCTTGCAGTGAGCTGAGATCCGGCCACTGTACTCCAGCCTGGGCGGCAGAGCAAGACTCCGTCTCAAAAAAAAAAAAAGTGCATGCCGTTTGCAGGAGGTTGTAGTTTTCCTGCTTAGCCTGCTGCTGCTATACCTTGTCCAAGCTGCCACCACTGGACTGTAGGTAAGATGGTTCTTCTGCCCAGATGGACTCTCTCCCCTGTATGTAAGCCCCCTGTAATATGTCTCATGTGCTGACTCTAAACCTCTTCTTTGGCCTCTGGAACCTGGTGCCTTCTCTATGTGGGTTAATAGGAGTTTGGCACAACAACCTGGAAGGACCAAAGAGCAAGCTCTGAGTGGAGTAAGCCAATGTCTTCCCAACAGGGAGCCCCCCACCATGGCCAGTAGCCACCCATCCGGATGGAGCATGCTCACAGCTCCCAGACACTCTAGCCCCCCGACGGGCCACTCCTCACTGTTGCCATCTCAGTGCACTAGCCTGCCCCCTACTCTGAGCTGGGGAAGGTAGCGCACTTATCCTCTGTACCTCCAGCAACAAGAGCAACGCCCGGCACATAGCAGACAAGGCAGATGTTTATGGAATAAGTAAATAGGGCAAAAATAAACTAAGACATCTCTAGTCCATCATGAAAGGCCTGTACTTATGTCAGGAAAGACAATGACACAGTCTACACTGTCACAGGCACAAGGCCTGGTACCCAGCAGGTGTAGATAAACACTTAGTGAATTAATCCAAGAGGGAAGGTTTCTCTCTGAGATATTCATTTCTTAAGTCTCTTCTGGGATTAAAGACTACATCTGGGGCCGGGCGCGGTGGCTCACACCTGTAATCCCAGCACTTTGGGAGGCCGAGACGGGCGGATCACGAGGTCAGGAGATCGAGACCATCCTGGCTAACATGGTGAAACCCCGTCTCTACTAAAAAATACAAAATATTAGCCGGGCGAGGTGGCAGGCGCCTGTAGTCCCAGCTACACGGGAGGCTGAGGCAGGAGAATGGCGTGAACCCGGGAGGCGGAGCTTGCAGTGAGCTGAGATCCGGCCACTGCACTCCAGCCTTGGCGACAGAGCGAGACTCCGTCTCAAAAAAAAAAAAAAAAAAAAAAAAAAAGACTACATCTGGGAATTTTATTTAAAGTTTAGAAGTGTTGCTAAAAGTTTAACATACATATCTCAGTTTTAAATAGTCACCTTTGCTACCAAAATTGACTAACCTCATTAAATACTTTGGGAAAGCAGAAAATAATTGAGGTCACTGGCCCTTTAGGTATAATGTGCATCTTAGAGACATCATCAATGGTTTTAGCTACTTATTGCCTGCTCTCTGCCTTGGCTACAGGAAGCTTTACACCAATATGCAGTCTACACAATCTGAAATTATCTATGTTCCTTTCCATTTCTGTATGCTAACCTTACGAATGTTTACTTCCTTAATTTTTCTCTCTTCCCTGATTTCTTCATCTGATAATTTTCATATTTTTCTATAAGCCTCCTCAAGATATCTACAAGTAGAAATAAATAGTAAATATACCCAACACATGTACGTATATATTTTTATAATGTCAATATAGATATTACAGTCCTCTGAAAAACAATTAAACTTGGCCTGAGTCTCTGATTCTGTGGCTTATAGAACAAAACCCTTCCTACAATTTCCACAAATTCTTGAGAAAACCTCCTTGAAGCCCCTTCACTGATTTCTGCAGGAAATGTAACCCACCCCAGCTCTGGTGAGCTTAGCCAAGTTGATCTGGGACTCTGAGGTGACGTCTCTGATGGAGCTGGTGATGGCCCAACTCTCCCAAGCTTCATCATTTCTTCCATCTCATTCCTCCCCTAGGATCTCCTCCCAGGTTTTTTTCTTCATTTTTGCTTGCTGGTTCCACCACTACATTTTGGAAGTTGAGCATGAGTTCTCTTTGTCTCTTCTAAGAGACTTTTCAAAGTAATTCTTCCAAAGGAATCCAGTGTTCTCCCTAAAGGGAGTTCATGAGTAAACTTGTCAATGCCTCCTGACATCTCATCAGATAAATCCTGTTACTTTATTGGACAAGAGTCTCAACAGGGAAGGCCCCGAGGGCTCCCTGTGGAGTTCTCACCTGGGCTACAGAATCTGAATAAATCCACAGCAGTGGACGTGGTGAGGGGTCAGACACGCAGGGCTCTCTCCCGGAATCAAGTGATGTCACTGAGTGAGAGCAGGCTCAGTGATGTGCAAAGATCAGCTTGCAGTGAGCTGAGATCCGGCCACTGCACTCCAGCCCGGGCGACAGAGCGAGACTCCGTCTCAAAAAAAAAAAAAAGAAATCTTCTGTCTTGACCTCAGCAGCAGATCTGTGTTGGTCTAAGAGCAGTGTGAACACATTCACTCCTAGTTTGCAAAGTGATAGAAATAGGTGGAAAATGTGGATTCGCCAAACAATAGACTGGACTGGACAGCAGGACACAATGGGAATTGTGTACAAGGGAATTGTCCTTATTTTCTGACAGATTAGTGAAGAAATGAATATAATCAGTCTTTTATCCAACCCATAGCAAGTAATACTGGTGGAAATAATCAACACAAAATGAAACCAGCAATGGCTACCATCGCACACAGTAAAATTTATACATGCAAAATTTGACCCAGAAAATAGGACTTTTTGGAATTAATGACCACAAAAGAAAACTCACAACGACGGAAGCCATAATCAGTAAAATTTCTTATTCATAATAAAACTGGCCAAAAAATTAAACCTCCAGAGCAAAAATTATATGAAAAGAATTGATTTAGATAAAAAATAACTTCAGGGAAATAAAAGTGGAAACAATTGGAGACAGCTTAACTCCACTTCATAGAAAAGGGACCAAGAAATTAAATTGGATATCAGAGTTTATTCTGAAAAGTGCATTTTCAATGAACATTCCTTGGTGTGGGTATAATTCTTATTCAAATATTTGTATTCAAAACACTGAGTGACGGGAAAGAAGACTCTGGAATGGAGTTCCTGGGGCCAGGTGCAAACAAAATAGACATTTTTTACATCCGTGAACAAGCCTGGTACAATGTTCTCAGTTAATAGTTGTAGAATGATTTATTTACTTATCTAAAAAGCAAGCATTTCTGCCTCTCTGGCTTGCCTAGTCAAAAGACTTCCCTTCAGAATACCCTTCCAGACACACAGTTATCTCTTAATCCCATGTTTTTCTTCTCAATCCACACAGAACACAGCAGAGACCCCTACCACCACCACCGAGACCCAACTCACCAAACTACATGTCTTCCCCCGACACCAGAATGCCCCATTCAGAAAAGAAAGCAGTTTATATCTGTCAATTAAGATTTCTGTGGATCATAAATAAAAATGTCTTGATTTTAGAACTCTAGGGGAGGAGATAGCAACTAATTTTGAGGCATTCAAGAGTCACTTTTTGTTGTTTCAAAATGCATTGCATTCTTGCTCTTGTAAAAATCTGTTAAAAAAAAAAAGCCAGGTGCAGTGGCTCACACCTATAATCCTAGCACTTCGGGAGACTGAGGCAGGTGGATTGCCTGAGCTCAGGAGCTCAAGACCAGCCTGGGCAACATGTTGAAACCCCGTCTCTACTAAAATACAAAAAATTAGCCAGGCATGGAGGCATGTGCCTGTAGTCCCAGCTACTTGGGAGGCTGAGGCACGAGAGTTTTGTTTGAACCCAGGAGGTGGAGGTTGCAGTGAGCCAAGATCAGGCCACTGCACTCCAACCTGGGTGACAGCACAAGACTCTGTGTCCAGAAAAAAGAAAAAACAAAGTGGAAAAGTGGAGTGCATCTTCATCTAGGCATCCTAGAAATCTCACAAAATGGTTAGCATCATTATTTGCTGATACATTTATCTCCTCTCTGAAAGACTGTGGGTCCCTTGAAGCGTTGGATGAGTCTCCAGCCTGGAGCCATGCCTAACACGTAATAAACATCATTCTTCCCTGTGTTTCTTGAGTGAATAGATGAGATCAAGAACCCCAAACAAATTGATAGAAAAGTGAATTCCATTTACGAAATTCATTTTCATCCAAAATAGAAAATCTACAGTTCTGGATGGCTGGATGAGCAGCAGGACAAGAGTCGCAGGCCATTTAGATTCCACATATAGAACAAGAAAAGGTTCAGGTGAACCACATCCATTGTGTAAACCAGCCAGAATCCACTGGCCACTAAAAGGCTAAAAATACCAGAGAGGACGACAGTTTGTTGAACGCCCAGGTCCATGAACATGTGCTAAGTATAGGTTGTAACTGATCCGGCAGAATGGCTGCAGCCCGCTCCAGATCAGCCCATTTCACAGAAGATAGCTGACCCTCAAAAAGGCAACTTGCCCAACAAAGGTGCAAAAATAAATCTAATTCGTAATTGCCCATTGTAGCTGTATGAAGGAACAACAGTGGAGTTTTTTAAATAACCACAGGCACGCAAGCCCCATCCCACTGAAGGCTGTGACTCACGGGTCTAGAGTGAGCCCAGGGTATCTCTGATGTTTAAAAATTTCCCCCACAGGATTCCAATCATAACACACTCACAAACATGGGCATGTTAGCACCTGGGGAGCTTCAAAAAGGCCAATGTCTGGACCCTACCGGGCCCAATTCAATCAGTGTCTCCAGGCAGGAGCATGAGCACGATATCTTCACAGCCACGACTGAGACTCCCTGGAAACTGCAGCCTGCACTCTTTCCTCTGCGTCTTCCCATCTCAGATAAAGGAGCAGTACTATTTGCTCACCAGGAAGAGTCGTTCACAGTGACTGAACCACAGCTATTTAGTAAATCTGGTGCTTAGCAGCAGATGCTGCTGTCTGCGTCTCTGAAAAGAAATCTGGCGACTTCAACCTGTGAGGCCTGGAGGGCCGGAACCATGTCTTCTGTCTCTGTGCCCCCAGCACCTCGCCCAAAGCTGACAGTTAATTATTCTTAAACACCGCCATTTGCAGCCAACATTCCATCACCAGCCTAATAGGAAGGGTGCCATAAGCCACACTGGCTCCCAGGAGGGCTGAAGGAACACTAAGCCCTGTGACTTCTCTAGACATCCCACCTCCAGACTGCCTCTTCAGGCACCTGGAGGTCCTGGGCCAGCTCTGCTTCTGGAAACACCAAGATACCATGCGACCGAACGTGGAGCCATGCCTGCCTGAAAGTCAAACTGACCTATCTCATGGCCTGCATCTGCCCAGCGCACTGCACAGGGACAGCTCGGTGCTAAATGTCCAGCCCACCACCTGCCAGGAGGCAACAAGAAAGTCCTGGATCCACCCACCTTTGCAGGAGAGGCTGAACATGGTGCAGATGGCTAATGGCCCAGCTGGGCTGGGAGCCTTGTGTTAAGCATCGTGTCCAGTTTTCCCAAACCTTTTGCAAAGTCAAGTTCTCTGTCTTCCAGGCCTCTTTTGGAGAAGCATGGAAAGTTTATGAATGAAGAAAGACGGAGCTGGGATGAGCTGGGTGTGCTTCCCTGGGGCCATCTCCATCACCTTAAAGATGAAAAGCCACTGCATTCACAATATCAGGAGCACTTGGAGCCTGGCCATTGCCAGGTGCAGACAGGGGTGGTCAGGAGGAACAGACGCCAGGGCATGACTCTGTCTGGCACAGTGCAAGATGGGATGCGCACCGCTGTCTACTAGTCATGACCCTGGGCAAATCACCTGCTCTGCATCTCTGTTTTTTCCTTCATGCGAGGGGCATGAGAACACCTACCTCTCCACAGTGCTGTAATAATTGAAGGAGGGTGGCAAAGGTGTTTAGCAGAGGCTTGATAAACAATAGCCATTATCCTCACCCTGAGATGCTCTGTGCCTAGTGTCTTCTCATTAAATGCTTGTGAAATAACGAAATGGATATATGGGTGAATTCATTAAAAACAAAATTCATAGGGAGGCAACCCTTTTAGAGAGAAGCGAATATCTTAACCCAGTTTGTAAACAGAGGTCAAAATCCAGAATTTCAAAATAGCTGTAGCTATCACTTACTTAGTAATGACTGTCTGTGAGGCACGGAGCTCTATAGCATTCAGTCGTCCACATGGTAGATATTATTTATTGATTCATTGGATGAAGACACCAAAGCTAAGGGTGCTCTTAGCCTCTCCCATCTCCTGCCCTGGTCTTATGTGCCCAATCATGCATGGAGCTTGGCAGGATGACAGTGCTCCCAGCACCCCCATCACCCACTCACTGTATAAGTATGCGTTCCTCAGCACAAGCCTGGTTGCTGAGTGAGGGCCTGCTACATGCCTTGCTCATGGTCAACACTCAGACACCAGCAGACCACCAATCAGTGGGGTTTCAGATAATTTGTTCATGTATTTATAATCACAAATACTTTTTGGATTTACACCATATGCCAGGCACTATTCTCTATGATGAAGATAGAGCAGTTACAAAGCAGATCAA
The DNA here is from genome assembly GCF_003255815.1 of Theropithecus gelada. NCBI lineage: Eukaryota > Metazoa > Chordata > Mammalia > Primates > Cercopithecidae > Theropithecus > Theropithecus gelada. Next base: position 953,494 of record NW_020257640.1, read on the forward strand.
AGCCTGCCTTCATACGATTTACATTGTAATAGGAGGAGACAGGTCATAAGCAGATAACACAAAAGTCTAAAACGTGCTGGGCACTGGTAAGTGCTGTTTTCAAAGAACTCGGGTTAGAGAGTTGGAGGATGGCAAAGTGGCAGAGCTGGTTTCCACACAGTGACTAAGAAGGGTCTCTCTGATAAAGCGGTTGGAGCAGATTGCAACACGGTAGGGGAGCCAGGTGGTCACATATGGGGGGAAATGTCTCCAGAGAGGATAGAAAATGGGGTGCTCAGATTGTCCTGCAGAGAGCAGGGGCAAGGGAGATTGGGAGGGAGAGAGCATGGGGATGGGCTAGACTGAACTCACTGGGAGTTTTGGGCAGACCCCTCTGTCCACTGGTTCCTTCTTTCTTTTAGACAGTGTCTTGCTTTGTTGCACAGGCTGGAATGCAGTGATGCAATCACAACTCACTGCAGCCTCAAAGTCCTGAGCTCAAGAGATCCTCTCTCCTTTGCCTCTTGAATAGCTGGAACTACAGGCATGCACCACTATGCCTGGCTAATTTTTTTTTTTTTTTTTTTTCTGTAGAGACAGGGTCTCACTATTTTGTCTGCGCTGATCTTGAACTCCTGGCTTCAAGTGGTCCTTCCACCGCAGCGTGTCAAAGTGCCAGAATTACAGGCACACGTCACCCCACCCTGCTGTCTGCTATTTCGAGGAGAGACTGTAGGGGTGAAAGAGGAAAGCCAGTTAACAACCTATTGCCAAAAAATGGTTACCAGAATTTGAATGTATTCATGTATTTAATCCTTGCAACAACAATACTAAGTGGCTACTGTTGCTACCCTTATTATATAAGTGAGGAAACTTAGCCACAGAGAGGTTAAGCAACTTGCTCAGAATTCCACAATCAGCCACCTGTGGAGGCAGGATTTAAAGTGGGCAGCCTGGCTTTAGGGTCCATGCGGCTGAACATTATATGGTATAGACCCACCCAGCATAACCCACTGGGGAGCACGAGGCAGGGAGTTGTCTTCCTGACATGAGGAAATGTTAACCTACTCTTTTAGAAGTCTTCGAGAAAGTAAACCAAAAGAAGTCTGTTCTACGTTTATTTATTTAGCTGTTCCAAATGTTTTGCAGGCCAGGAGCAGCAGCTCGCACCTGTAATCCTAGCACTTTGGGAAGCTAAGGAAGAAGGATGACTTGATCCCAGGAGTTTGGGACCAGCCTGGACAACAGAGTGAGACCATGTCTCTACAAAAAAGGATTGTTCAAAAAAAACAGCCAGGTGTGCTGGCACGTGCCTGAATTCCCAGCTACTCAGGAGGTTGAGATGGGAGGATTGCTTGAGGCCAGGAGTTTAAGGCTGCAATGAGCTATGATCGCACCACTGCACTCCAATGTGAGTGACACAGCAAGATCCTATCTCTAAAAAAAAAAAAAAAAAAGGCTTGACTAACCCTTCAACTAATAAATAAGTATGTTAGCATTAATCAAGCTTAGGATATCTCATTTATTCATCTAACATCCCGATGATGCAGATATTCTTAGCCCATTTTACAGATAAAGAAGCTGAGGCTTAGCAAGGCCAAGTAACATGCTCAGAGTCCCGCAGTGGGGATTCAAATCCCATTTCTACTCTAAAGACCATGGTCTTTCTGGGCTGCACCATCCATCTTCCCAATAGTACTTAAAAGAAAATACACACTAGGATTGGGGAAAATTATCTTTCCATGCTAAACCACCAGACTGGAGACTTGAGCTGCAATAATAAAGGGGAATTTTTTTGTGGAATTCATTCTGGGACAAAAGTATTTATTACTGCCAAAAACCTCTAGAAAGCCCAGAGAAACCAGGTCAACAGCTGCCACCAAACACTTCCAGGTAGTGAAATCCAATGGGGTCCAATGGTAGACACCCTCGGTGCTCAGTGAGAAGGCGAAAGGGCCCCAGGAGAGCTCCAATAGGTGAGGGATGCTGCCCTTGGGAAGCAGTAGTTCAAACAGTACTTCTGAAGCAATGAGCTCTGAGCAGTCAATTTCCACTCAAACTGAGAATGGACATGTCTTTATAGACTGTGCCCAGAAAATGTTAGACCGATGTGCTGCAGCTGCCAAATACACCAACAAACTGCTGGCCATGTCAGGAAGGGCAGCCTGGAAAGCAGAGAGGAGTCATTATCCCTCCCTCCCATAAAACCGTAGTTCACTTGCACCTGGAGTAGCATATGTGGTTCTGGTCCCTGACCCACACTGGAACAGAGCAAAGCTACGGAAGAGAACCGCCCCGAGCAGGGAAATCCAAATCCAGATCTATTATAGTCAGCATGTACCGAGCCTCTAAAATGGGCCAGGAACACTCTAAGAGCTCTTTCTATCATTCAATCTCACAACAACCAGATTTAGGATGTTTGATCTCCGTCTGAGAAATGCAGATCCTGAGACTGACAGAAACGAATAATGCCCACAGAACCCCATCACTGGTGAGTGGTCTGTGCAGGATCTGAAGTCCAGCTTCCTGGATTCCAAAGCCATTCAGTTTGCCAGAGCCCAGGCCAGCTCCTAGATCAGTCCTTCCCCAAGCTTCCTGCTGCCCCATAGGCATCTTCCCCTGCCCTAAGGTACTTCTCCCCACTTCCCACCACAGACCCTGTAGTCCAGTCAGGGGGTGGAGGGGCTGCCTCTTTCCCAAACCGAGCGTTGGGGTTTATAGTCAAGGGTCAGACTGGATAAAGAGAACCTATAAAGCATTGAGGAAGGGAGCTGGGGGGCACGTACAGTCCCTGTGCCCTAGGAAAGGTGGGATGGTTTGTGGGTACACACCACAGCCTCAGGGACCCAGACTCATCTACCCTGCTGAGCCAAGCTATACATAAAGCTGAACAGACACGGCTCTAGATATCTCATCTTATCTCATCTAGATACTCCAGTGACCCCACGGAAGGCACAAAATCATGGAGGGTTAGTCCCTGGGCTCACAGAATTACAGTGCAGGTCAGAAAGAAATTAACACTACGAGAGACTGAACTGAACAAGGGCCCGGGTTGCCCACCTTTGGCTCCTGACTCAGATATGCACTAACCATACAAACTCAGGCAACCTTCCTGTGCCTCACTTTCCTCATCTGAAAGGTGGGCTTAATAAGGCGTCATGTGAGCTGATACTTCTGAAGCTTTTTGAAAAGTTTCTCTCATTTGGTTAGTGCTCAATAAATACTATATATTGCCATATCTTGGTCTAGTTTTTCCATACATGGAAAGTAAAAAGACAGTTGTGATTTTTTTTAATCATCAAGTTTGAAGAAAACTATTTACAAGCTTGACCTGCCTTATCATATCAAAACTGTGTATCATATTTAACCTTTCAACTTGCGCAAATGGATCATGCTTTAATCCCATCATGCATTATATTATACAAATAGATACCTACTCGTATTGTTGCTTCCATCTCATCTGTGGAGCAGCCAAATGTAATTTACTAACAATTCCCACCTCAATGGCTGAGCAAGGGTGTAATCTCCCACATACATGCATTGTACAAAATTCCATGTTCAAGTCTTTGGCAGCATAATGGAGAAGAAAAAAAAAAGCATGTTCATCCACATTATGGATTCCATAAAAACACAAGAATAAAATAAACACATAAATAAAACAAGAATAGAAACACAAGAATAAAATGCTCAGTGGAGCATCTCACTAGTCTTGATCCCATGACTTGTTGCTAATGCCAAAGTTGCCATTCAAGAAGAAGACATAAATTTCTTTCTGGGAACATGTTACAATAGAGATCTAAGAACAGATGCTAAAGAGCTGTGTCAGTGAGAACTGTCACCCAAAACAATAGTTTTAAAAAGTAATAATACTAATGGAAAACTAAGACTCACAAAGATTAAGTAATATGCTTAAAGACACACAGTACTAAGTTTCTATTTCCAGCAAGGGTGAACCAGGTAAGACTAATCTTCCCATTAAAGACCATTTAAAAAGCTAGTTAAAAGACAAAGAAAAAAAATCTTCTTGAAAGCATCAATCCACTAACAAGATAGTGAAGATTATTTGTTTGAGATCCAGTAAAGGGCTGGAACCCTGAAAGCTGAGACCAGCACTCAAGGTTACTTTTGCTACGAAGTATTTTCTGGTCTAGATGAGGTAGCTAAAAGACTAAGCTGTACTTTTCAAAGTGTTGTGGAACTAGGGGAACAAAATTATAACCCAGTGTCTTTCAAAGGAGAAAATACAAGTAAACCACTTTTCAGTTTGGAATAGGAGGTATGACCAAGGGCTGTACCTTAGAACTGAGAGTGTTTTAGACATGAATCAGCCTTTTCATGGCTATCAGTCTGACTTCACATCACTGATGACCCAGAAAACCTCAACTTAGATTAAAATGCATTTAAGGCAGGGCTTGGTGGCTCACGCCTGTAATCCCAGCACTTTGGGAGGCCGAGGTGGACGGATCACGAGGTCAGCACTTTGAGACCAGCCTGACCAACATAATGAAACCCCATCTCTACTAAAAATACAAAAATTAGCCACGATTGGTGGCATGTTCCTGTAGTTCCAGCTACTCAGGAGGCTGAGGCAGGAGAATCGCTTGAACCCAGGAGGTGGAGGTTGCAGTGAGCCAAGATCGTGCCACTGCTCTCCAGCCTGGGAGACAGAGCAAGACTCCATCTCAAAAAACAAATAAATAAAAAATAATAAAATCCATTTAAATTAAAATGGCTCAGAACAACCAGAGCCGCTAAGTGCATAGCAAAAACAATGTAAATCTCTAACTGTAGAGAATGTCATGCTAAGCCTGAAGTTATTTCAGCAAATAAATTTCAGTGTCATATCTGTATTATTATCAAAGATAATCAGGTAAATGTGAAGACAAAACTGTATGAGCTAGCAGAAAAATCCAACAGCAGAAACAGACCCACAGAGACTCCAGATAGTAAAATGAGTAGATATAGACTATAAAACAACTACTTACACTTTCGATGATACACAAGCCAAGTTTTAGTTTCACAAAGAGTCAGAAAGTCTAAAAGGTGACATCATAGAAGTCTACTTTTAGTAGAATTAAGTAAAATTCTAGTCCTGAAATATGCAATGATTTAAATTAAGAACTTTGTGTGTTAATTCACAGCAGGTTAGATGTAGGTAAGAAAAAGACTATCAAAACTGAAGCACGAGGTTGCAAAAAGAAAAAAAAAAAAGACAGGGGGAGAAATTGAATGATTTTTTTTTTTAATCAAAAAAGATTTTGAGAAAGAACAAAAGCAGAAAGGTAGAACAGGACAGGCAAATAAAAAGCACAACATAAGAGGTAGATTTGAAGGTAAATATATCAGCCATTTCAATAAATATCAATTTTTAAAATGTTCCAAGTAAAAGACAAGGATTATCACGCTGGATTTAAAATATATGCAAACATTATATACTATTTAAAAGAGCTGCATCTAAAATATAAAGCTATAGACAGGCTGAAAGTAAAAGAATGGAAAAGGATATCTATTTATGCAAACACAAACTAAAAGTAGCCAGTACAGCTATATTAATAATATTAAAATAGAATTAAGGGCAAAAAGCATTTCTAGAAATAAAGAGACTCACTTCTTAGTGAAAAGAAAATCAATTTGCCAGTAATAATAACAATTCTAAATTTGGATGCGCCTAATAACATGGCCTCAAAATGTCAGAAGCATTTGAACAAGAGTGACTCCATCTGGAAGAGGAGCTGGGTAAAATGAGGCTGAGACCTACTGGGCTGTATTCCTAGAAGGCTGGGCATTCTAAGTCACAGGATGAGATACGAGGTCGGCACAAGATACAAGTCACAAAGACCCTGCTGATAACACAGGTTTGCAGTAAGGAAGCTGGCCAAAACCCACCAAACCCAAAATGGCAATGAAAGTGACCTCTGGTCATCCTCATTGCTCATTATAAGTTAATTATGATCCATTAGCATTCTAAAAGACATCCCACCAGCACCATGACAGTTCACAATGTCAGAAAGTTACCCTATATGGTCTAAAAAGGGGAGGAACCCTCACTTCTGGGGAATTGCTCACCCCTTTTTCAGAAAACTCATGAGTAATCTGCCCCTCTTTTAGCGTATAATCAAGAAATAATCATAAAAATAGCCAACTTGCAGTCCTCAGGGCTGCTCTGCTATGGAGTAGCCATTCTTTTATTCCTTTGTTTTCTTAATAAACTTACTTTCACTTTATGGACTCACCCTGAATTCTTTCTTGCACGAGATCCAAGAACCCTCTCTTGGGGTCTGAATCAAGACCCCTTTCCTGTAACAAAAATATATAAAGCAAATATTTACACAACAAAAAGGAGAAACAGACATATTTAAATTAAAATGGCAGATGTTAACATACTCTCTCAGTAATTGGTAAAATTAGCAGGCAACATGTGTTTCAAAAAGTAACGTTACATTCAGCAAAGTCTCAGGATACAAAATTAATGTGCAAAAATCACAAGCATTCTTATACACCACTAACAGACAAACAGAGAGCCAAATCATGAATGAACTTCCATTCACAATCGCTTCAAAGAGAATAAAATACCTAGGAATCCAACTTACAAGGGATGTAAAGGACCTCTTTAAGGAGAACTACAAACCACTGCTCAGTGAAATAAAAGAGGACACAAACAAATGGAAGAACATACCACGCTCATGGATAGGAAGAATCAATATCGTGAAAATGGCCATACTGCCCAAGGTAATTTATAGATTCAATGCCATTCCCATCAAGCTACCAATGACTTTCTTCACAGAATTGGAAAAAACTGCTTTAAAGTTCATATGGAACCAAAAAAGAGCCCGCATCTCCAAGACAATCCTAAGTCAAAAGAACAAAGCTGGAGGCATCACGCTACCTGACTTCAAACTATACTACAAGGCTACAGTAACCAAAACAGCATGGTACTGGTACCAAAACAGAGATATAGACCAATGGAACAGAACAGAGCCCTCAGAAATAATACCACACATCTACAGCCATCTGATCTTTGACAAACCTGAGAGAAACAAGAAACGGGGAAAGGATTCCCTATTTAATAAATGGTGCTGGGAAAATTGGCTAGCCATAAGTAGAAAGCTGAAACTGGATCCTTTCCTTACTCCTTATACGAAAATTAATTCAAGATGGATTAGAGACTTAAATGTCAGACCTAAAACCATAAAAACCGTGGAAGAAAACCCAGGTAATACCTTTCAGGACATAGGCATGGGCAAGGACTTCATGTCTAAAACACCAAAAGCAACAGCAACAAAAGCCAAAATTGACAAATGGGATCTCATTAAACTAAAGAGCTTCTGCACAGCAAAAGAAACTACCATCAGAGTGAACAGGCAACCTACAGAATGGGAGAAAATTTTTGCAATCTACTCATCTGACAAAGGGCTAATATCCAGAACCTACAAAGAACTCAAACAAATTTACAAGAAAAAAACAAACAACCCCATCAAAAAGTGGGCAGAGGATATGAACAGACATTTCTCAAAAGAAGACATGCATACAGCCAACAGATACATGAAAAAATGCTCATCATCACTGGCCATCAGAGAAATGCAAATCAAAACCACAATGAGATACCATCTTATACCAGTTAGAATGGCAATCATTAAAAAGTCAGGAAACAACAGGTGCTGGAGAGGATGTAGAGAAATAGGAACACTTTTACACTGTTGGTGGGATTGTAAACTGGTTCAACCATTGTGGAAAACAGTATGGTGATTCCTTAAGGATCTAGAACTAGAAATACCATATGACCCAGCCATCCCGTTACTGGGTATATACCCAAAGGATTATAAATCATGCTGCTATAAAGACACATGCACACATATGTTTATTGCAGCACTATTCACAATAGCAAAGACTTGGAATCAACCCAAGTGTCCATCAGTGACAGACTGGATTAAGAAAATGTGGCACATATACACCATGGAATACTATGCAGCCATAAAAAACGATGAGTTCGTGTCCTTTGTAGGGACATGGATACAGCTGGAAACCATCATTCTCAGCAAATTATCGCAAGAACAGAAAATCAAACACCGCAAGTTCTCACTCATAGGTGGGAATTGAACAATGAGATCACTTGGACTCGGGAAGGGGCACATCACACCGGGGCCTATTATGGGGAGGGGGGAGGGGGGGATAGCATTGGGAGTTATACCTGATGTAAATGACGAGTTGATGGGTGCTGACGAGTTGATAGGTGCAGCACACCAACATGGCACAAGTATACATATGTAACAAACCTGCACGTTGTGCACATGTACCCTAGAACTTAAAGTATAATAAAAAAATAAAATAAAATAAAAAAGAATGTAAACACCATGAAAAAAAAAGTAACATTACAGAAGAATAGAACAATACAACAAACTTGACTCTGTGGAAACAAATATACAAAGCACAGCACTCAACAACTGAGGATACGAAATTTTTTTTTTTAATTGGCCATATTGTAAGTTGGAAAGCAAGTCTTCACAAATTCCAAAAAGGCAATATGGTGGCTCTAGACACACATGCTATTTAAAATTTAATTTAATTAAAATTAAATAAAATTTAAAATTTAATTTCTATGAAAAGTGGTCACACTAGCCACATTTTCAGTGCTCAGTAACCACACATAGCTAGTGGCTACTGTCTTTATAATTCTCAGTCCTTTTTTAATTTTCTGTATAGTACTTATACCATATGAAAATTTTTATTTAACTGTCTACTGACAAATTTATTCTTTACTAACATGCTTTTGTCTGTCTTCCCACCTAGGAAAATATTCTGTGATATCAGGAACCCTAATTGTCGCTCATCCTGGGGCCTATTTTGTAAAAGAGAGAGAAAGAAGAGGAAAGATATTTCACTTTATGTATTGGTGATAAATACCCAAGAAATGGCTAATGTTAATGAGGGCTGCATCAATTTAGAATTCAGGAAGTTATACAAATGTCTGAGAGTACGGTTTTCAGGATATGGAATCCCACCTTCCTCAATGATCTAAAAGTCATATCTTTTAGTATAAAGTTGTACATAATAGCTTTGTACTATTTTTGCTCCCAGAATAAGGGGTGGACTTCATCCACCAATATCTTTATCAATGAGGCCAGGCACGGTGACTCACGCCTGTAATCACAGCACTTTGGGAGGCCGAAGTGGGTGGATCAGTTGAGGCCAGGAGTTTGAGACCAGCTTAGCCAACATGGTGAAACCCCGTCTCCACTAAAAATACAAAAAAAAATTAGCCAGGTCTGGCGGCATGTGACTGTAATCCTAGCTACTTGGGAGACTGAGGCAGGAGAATCACTTAAACCCAGAAGGCAGAGGTTGCAGTGAGCAGAGATCGCGCCACTGCACTCCAGCCTGGGTGACAGAGTGAGACTCTGTCTCAGAAAGAAAAAAATAAACAAATACTCTTTATCAAGGAACCAGAGTCATCACTGAAAACATGTATTCCCATCAGCCTGAGAGTATCATGCTGTTCCTGGGGTGATTAGAAACGAGGCAGAATCAGAAATGCCTTGTGTGCCATGCTACGCATTTTAACTTTACCTTGAAGCTATAGGGAACCACCAGAAAGTTCTAAACAAAGAGAGGCAAAATAGAGAAATATGATAGTTGAGGAAGCTGAGACACAGAGAGGTTAACCACCTTGCCCGTGTCACAGTATGTAAGTGACAAAAGTAAGATTTGGACCCAGGCAGTCTGCTTCCGGAGACTGTGCACAAAACCAGCACTTTAAACCGCTCACACAATGAGACAGCAACCTAAGACGCCTATGGAAGAGCTAGCCAGGGGATCCACATTCACTGACACCGTTTCTTATTCAAAGCAGTGGAGCTCATTCAAATTCATAGGTCTGTGTAAACCCAAGAACACCGCCTGGTGAAAGCTGTTGTCTTTTTCCTCCTTTTCAGGGAGATAAGGATCATTAAGCTCTAGAGACAATGATAGTTTAATTAAAAGGCAATTGTGGTATGGGAATGTTTCATTAGGGACAGCTAAGTACCGTTGATTAGAATGTCCCGAGAGGGACGGACCTGGTGACCACTGATGGATGTTGGAATGATGTCACTGTTGGAGGCTGTAATTCTTGCACTTGAAAACATGTGCTAGATCTCCTTGTACCATGAGCTGAAGCACCTGCGGACTAAAAGTGACAGTGGATGGCCATGCAGAAGCCTCGTTTTATAGGGAAGTTGGTAACATATTTCTGTGATGGAAAGAATGTGAGAGTGGGAAACAGAAGAACCCACCCCCGGGCTCTGAGGTTGGGCCCTCCCTCGGATGGGAACAGGTGCTTTGCTAGGCAAGCACTGGGGGATAGAGCTGAAGGAGAAATGGAGCAGCTCATGCCCAGTGGGGAAGAAAGCTGAACTGCTATTTCCACACCCCTTGGTGAATATCATAGAGGGTCTGACTGCACAGAGAAGGAACAATAACCATGCCAGGAAGAAGAAGGGGGTCAGGCACGGCTCTGGAGGCCAGCATGGCCCTGCCTTCCTCCGGCAGAAGCTGTGATCAACATGGCACTGCAGTGAGCATCCGTTAAGGGCAAAGCTTGTTCTATAAATGGACATTGTGATCACTATTCATTTCGTTGCTCTCGATTTCACAGAATCAAATAACTTAGCATGCAAGAGAATTGAAATTGAGGGGGCCAGTTCCCTCAGTTTGCAAGTGAAAATATTAAGGTTTGGGGAGGTGGACTTTTCTAATGACAGAGTCAAAACTTGGACTAGAGCCAGCTCTCTGAACCCGGAGCCCTTTAGCTGTTTACTAGCTATCGTGTTCTATACCATACTGTATTCCAGTAGAATGACTTGTGAGTCAACCCAAAATCCTGATCCACCCAGCCATCCCACACACACCACCCTAAAGGGTGGTATTTACAGAGTTTACATTAATTTGTGCCAAGTGAAAATGTTACCAGATTATAGATACAGTATAATCTCCAGTGTTCTCTCTCTCTCTCTCTCTCTCTCTCTCTCTCTCTGTGTGTGTGTGTGTGTGTGTGTGTGTGTGTGTGTGTGTGTTTGTAACCAACATCTGACTTTGAAGGAAGGCAGGCAATTGGATAAACAGAAAGGAGACACTGGGGGCTGATAGAGACATGAGAACCAATGCACCAATGCAGAAAGGCTCCTGGCTCACAAGGGCAGTGGTGAGAATGACTGGACAGTGTAGATACTCTGTGAAGCAAAACAGGTGCCTGACGGGAAGACAGGGTTAGGACACAGCCAGACATGAGTTTAAATCTCAGCCAGCTAAGCCACCTAGCAAAGTTCTTCACTTCTAAGCCTCATTTACTCATTCATTTCTTTAGTAAATATTTATTAAGCAACTCCTGAGTACGAGTAAGCACTGGAGTACTAGAGTCGATGAAATGTGCCTCAGTTTCCCTGCTAGTCAAAACGAGGACAACAATACCTTCCTTGCAGGGTCACTGTGAGGATTTAGGTAGAATGCCTAGCCTATGGTCTAGCACATGTACTTGATAAATGGCACCATTTCCTGCAAGTTGGACACATCATTTGGGGCCCGATACAATCATTTGTAGCACCAGGAATTAGTGTAGATTCCTACAACTCAGAAAATGTTCAGTAAAAGATGAAAATGAAGTGAGTCTCTCCCGACCAGCACTCCTTCTCGACATCATCATTTACACCGGTCACAAAGCTGCAGCAAAAGATCTTCAAATGATTGTGGGATCTTCTCCACATGATGGGAGCTGGGGGAACAGAGGCAGAAATGCAAAACTGCCCCTTATCAAAGCCATTTCCCATCCCAAACCACCCAGCGCTATCGGTGAGAGCAAAGTGTCCATGTCATGCAGCCATTAGCCTTTTCTACATGGGCAGCCTTTAACTAGTCATAACCAAATGGAAAAGGGGTAGAATTTTTGTAGAAAGAAAAAAAAAGACAGAAAAATTGTCAGTAAGAAATATCTGGCTATGAGCCCCACAGTGGGCATCAGTGCCTGGGCATCGGTGCCTTGGCACTAAAGCCCAGATTCAAAAGGATGCCTGTTTTTTGTTTCAAAAATGGGACGCAATGAGTGTCCTACACCGAAAAGAAAAGGTCACCAAGGGAGGGATGATGCTTCTCTGCATTCTCCAGCACCTAGGCGTTAAAGTGACTCATCTGAAATTTAAAAACCAGCCAATTGGAATGTCAAAGGCTTGGCTTATGAATGAATAAAGGAAAGAAAGATATCCCCAGGAAAAAAGAAACAGTCAAATAGAGCCATAGAGTTCCACAACTGGAAGGGACTTCCGCAATCAATAGCCCTCAGATAGGGGAGACAACTGAGCCAGACCAGAGAAGTGAAGAAACCTGCCCAAAGAAACCCAGCTGAGAGGACAGCATCTTAGCCCATTCTCCCTAGAGAATGGAGCTTGAGACAAAGGCCTGGAGGCAGGAGGTGATGCATGCGGTGATCCCAGGAAGCAGGGGCTAGGGAGAGTGAGGCAGGAATGAAAAGCCAGCACTACGGGCCATCACCAAGGTCACTGCTATGGGCAACCAAAGCTCATATTCCAAAAGGCCCCCTGAGCGGTGCACAGAATGACCCCCACAGTTATCTGCCAAAGGAGGAGAAACAGGAGCATTTGTCCACGAAGTCTGTTTCCCGTAGTAAAGGATTGTCCTGGGAGGTTTTAACTGCCCTGCACTTCTGCACACATTAGCTGTGCATGCTTTTACTACTCCACTATTGAAAAAGCCCTAAAGCAGAAAGTCAAATCAAGGGATGCATGCTTGAGGCCAGACACCATCAGCGCAAAGAGAACCAAAGCCAGCATTGCACTATCCATCTGACAACGGCTGAACTCAGAAGGGGGATAAAAGGATGCAATTTGGGCACCAGAGGAGTCCACTATAAACCACAGATTTGGAGCTGGATCCCCTAATGCTAATACTTATTCCATGGTCTCAGGATATAATAATAACCCCATTTCTGAAAGACTTAAGGAGCCCATGCTTCTCTCATCACCATCTAATCAGAGGCTCAAGGTTCTAATCAGAGACTCATTTACCTATTGCCTTGAAGGCCAAAAATATAAAATTTTTCCATGGAAAATTCCAGCTTTACCTTGGGGTCACAAGGTAATCTCAAATATTAATGTTAAAAGGAAGCTGAGCTCCTTGATGGCATGGACAATATCATATCCTAATGGTATGTTGAGATAGAAATCTTTCACATCTAAAGCACTCATAAGCCAGCTTTGATGTCAATAAGTAATAAAAGTCTGAAAGAAAATGGGTCAATTTTAAGGGAACATTTAAGCAGCAGATCTCAAAAGCCCAGAATCAATGCTGTCCTCTCCTTGCTAGGCTGTTCCCAAAGTCCTTAAAGGAAACCCAGTGGACAAATTAACTGTAGGACCAATGAAGTATCTGGGAATGTCAAAAATGTGACAGGTGGTGCCAAAAATCTGTCACATCCATTGGCAGTGGAGCATATTAACAACCAGGCAAACCCGGCCGTTCAACTTCATTGTTCCAGACAGGCTGCTCGGTGTCATGCCATGCTTCCCAGACTGAGCGGGGCAAGTTCTGAAGGATGCAGCTGTGTGCTAGAGGTACCGAGAAACGCCCCATACACATGCGTGTACGCCAGGAGCATCTATCATGCTTTAAAATATCAGGGATTTTTCTATTTGAAATCTATCTTATAGAGTCAAATGCCAAATTTATATTAATTTTTAAGATAAAATTTACAGCTATGAAGAATTTTCATACTGTGATGGGCAATTTGGGCAGTAGCCCTCAGGCCCCCTAGGGGTATGAATTCACTCTCCTCTGCCTGTAGAGTAATTTTAATGGAAAGGTTTAGAACGCTCTGATGAGGGGAAAAGCTCTTTGCAGTCACACAGATCTGGGTTTTAGAAATTCGTCTGAGCAGAGTGTGATGGTTAATACTGAGTGTCAACTTGACTGGACTGAAGGACACAAAGTATTGAGCTTGGGTGTGTCTGTGAGAGCGTTGCCAAAAGAGATTAACATTTGAGTCAGTGGGTGGCGGAAGTCAGACCCATCCTTAATCTGATGGGCACGATCTAATCAGCTGCCAGCTAATATAAAGCAGGCAGAAAAATGTGAAAAGGACAAGATGGGCCCGGCTCCCAGCCTACATCTTCTTCCTGTGCTGGATGCTTCCTGCCCTCGAACATCAAACTCCAAGTTCTTCAGTTTTGGGACTCAGACTGGCTCTCTGTTCCTCAGCTTGCAGATAGCCTATTGTGGGACCTTGTGATCCTGTAAGTTAATACTTAATAAACTCCTATATATATGTATACACACCCATATATATATCCATATATAATCCATACATATATCTCCATATATATACATATCTCCATATATACAATCTCCATCTATATACACATATATATCATATATATGTTAGGATATGATATATCATATATATCATATATATCATATCCTAATGGTATTTTGAGATAGAAAACTTTCACATCTAAAGCACTCATAAACCAGCTTTGATGTCAATAAGTAATAAAAGTCTGAAAGAAAATGGGTCAATTTTAAAGGAACATATATATATGGAGATATATATATATATGAACATACATATGGAGATATACATATACAGAACTATAGGATATATATACACAGAACTATAGGATATATATGTGTCATATATATCCTGTTATAGGATATATATAGGACATATATACAAAGGGCATATATATGTCTTATAGTTCTGTATATATATCTCCATATATATCTCCGTATATATGTTCATTTATATGTATTTATATGTTCATTCATATATATATCCTGTTATTATCCTGTTATGGGATATATATATAGGACATATATATATAGGACATATGTGTGTATATATCCTATAATATATATATGTCCTATATATATCCTATAATATAATCCTAACGGTATGTTGAGATAGAAATCTTTCGCATCTAAAGCACTCATAAGCCAGCTTTGATATCAATAAGTAATAAAAGTCTGAAAGAAATAATAGGATATATATATCCTATTAGTTCTATATATATATACACATAATATATATAGATATATATACTCTATATATTATTAGTTCTATATATATACACACACACATATATATGCTATTAGTTCTGTGTATATATGTGTGTGTATATATATACATATATGTGTGTGTGTATATATATAACCTATTAGTTCTGTCCCTCTAAAAGAACTCTGACTAATACACAGAGTCATGTGGGATGAGTTATTTAACTTGTCTGAGCCTCAGTTTCTCATCCGTTAAAGGTGGATAAGAATGCCTACTTCCTGGGGCTAAGGGGGGAATTAAATCAACGGTGTCCAATCTTTTGGCTTCCCTGGGCCACGCTGGAAAAAGAATTGTCTTGGGCCACACATAAAATACACTAACACTAACAATAGCTGATGAGCTAAAAAAAAAAAAAAAATTGCAAAAAAATCTCATAATGTTTTAAGAAAGTTTACGAGTTTGTGTTGGGCCACATTCAAAGCCATCCTAGGCCGAACGCAGCCCGTGGGCCACAGGTTGGACCACTTTGAATTAAGTGGTATAGTATAATAAAATGTGTAGTGTAGAGTTGAAACTTGATAAACCCTTATTTCCTTCACCATTTTATAAGATAGAAGCAAACAGAATTCAAACAGATTTAAGAAGGGTTTACCAGAGCTGTGAGCTATGGGCCTGTGGTAGCTGATGTCATTAATGGATCCAGTTCTTCCCCCATCTGCCACACACAGCCCCACCCTCTGCTGGGTGCCTTTGCAGGGCCCTCCTTCTCTGACTAGGGACTTGGCCATATGACTGACTTGAGCCAATGTGAGGTAGAGGCTTTAAATGTAT
This sequence comes from Theropithecus gelada, assembly GCF_003255815.1. NCBI lineage: Eukaryota > Metazoa > Chordata > Mammalia > Primates > Cercopithecidae > Theropithecus > Theropithecus gelada. The sequence goes on from NW_020257640.1 coordinate 969,338, forward strand.
GTGCACTCTGAACTTGGTCTGGTGTGCCCTGTGCCATCACCTTGTGTCTGTGAGGGTGTTTAAAGGAACATTTAAGCAACAGACCTCAAAAGCCCAGAATGAATGCTATCCTCCCCTTGCTAGGGTGTTCCCAAAGTCCTTAAAGGAAACCCAGTGGACAAATTAACTGTAGGACCAGTGAAGGACATGGCCTGGCCAGCCTGCTGGAAGAGAAGACACAGGGGAGAAGAGCCTAGTCATTTCAGTCATCCCAGCACAGGTGAAATAACAGCCAGCCAAAGCCTAGAAATATGGGAAACCCAAGTTGGGATCTCCTGTCCAGCCTGCAGCTGAGCCCCATCACAAGAGCACACCCAATCCATGAGTGAAATGCTGTTTAGAGTCAAACACCGGTGATGTGCTCAGGTTGGTTGCTCCATGTGCATACTGTAATAGTTAAGTGACCAGGTGTCATGGGCTGAATCATATCCCTCCAAAATTCATATGTTAAAGCTGTAACCACCAGTACCTCACAATGAAACTGCACTTGGAGATAGGAACTTTAGAGAGATAACTAGATAAAATGAGGCTGATCCAATCTGACCAGTGTCCTGATAAGAAAAGGACATTTGGACACCTGTAGAGACACCAGGGGCACACGTGCACGGAGAAAAGGCCATGCAGGCACAGCAACAAGGTGGCATTTGCAAGCCGAGGAGGGAGGCCTTGAATAGGTCTTTCCATGATGGCCCTTAGAGAAAACCAACACTGCTGACCCCCTGATCGTGGGCCTCCAGCTTCCTGAACAGTGAGGAAATACATTTTTTTGTTTAAGCCACCCATTCTGTGGTACTTTGTTATGGCAGCTGCAGCAAACTAATACCCACTGGGTTTCTGAGGCTTTGACGAGATGTGGTATTCTGCTGGGCGCTTTACATATGTGCTTCACCGAGTCCTCATCATAACTCTAGGCAATTGGCCCCATAATCCCCAGAGCATGGGGAGACAGCTGAATCTCAGAGATTAGACAACAGCAGAGGGCCACATGGCCAGAAGTGGCTAGATCTGGGCTCTCAAGGGTCTGGTGTTTTGGAGAACATCTCCAAAGCTGATGTTCTCTCCAGTGTGCATACTGAGAAACCGAGGCAGGAGAGGAAGTTCCACCAGCATTTCCACCCTTGTCCCTTGTCCAAATGAAAGTCTCATAATGTATTTAACAAACACAATTTTCACACCAAGAGTAAACACACATCAAAGTTCTATTTAACCGATTAATCAAGGATCCAGCAGAAAGGCACGTCTGGTTCCAAATAGAATACGTAAAAGTGATCTTTCACACTCAGTGGAAAAGAAAGAAATGTTGAGACAAGACTGCTAAGTTAGACAAAAAAAAAAAAAAAAAAAGATTAATTCCTTACAGGATAATAAAACCGTAACTTTCAGGGTTCTTTTTTCAAACTGACAGCAAAATTGTCACATCTTACCAGTTTTACAGAACTAAGTAATGTCTGAGCCCTAATCATTGTGCAAACAAAGTTTCATCCCTAGAGAAGATAATCCTTAAGCTGACTTGTTAAAAAATGTTCCAGCACGGTGGTTCTCATACCTTTTGGTCTCAGTATCTCTTTGTCCTTTTAAATAACTTTTTAAATGAATTAAAGCCCCAAAGAGCTTTGCTGATGTGAGTCACATCTATCAATATTTGCTATAGTAAAAATTAAAACTTAAAAACATTTTGAATTGTCTTTTATTCATTTTAAAATAACAATAATAAACCTACTGTAATGTACCTTAAACAAAATGCTTTTATGAAAGCTAACTACATTTTCCAAAACAAAAGAAAAAAGTTTCAGGGAGAAGAGTAAGAACGTTCTACATCTTTGTAAATCTCTTAAATGTCTAGTTTAATAGCAGACAGCTGGATTCTGGTAGCTGCTCCTGCGTTCAATCTGTTACAATATGTAACAGATTGAAGTTGGTTGAGGTCTGTGAAGGAAATCCAGCCTCTCACACACATGTTATTGAAACAGGGAGGAGGGATATTTTAATAGCCTTTTTGGAAAATTGTGGATTGTTTTATTTGATACTTCTCTAAAATACCACTGGACAAGTGGGAGTTTCTACAGGTGACTTGCAACATGCAACTTAAAACCGTATCAGTGAACTTTTGTACTCTGTTAGAATAAAATCTGCAGGTCTATCTTACACTTCAAATGGATCTCTTACCCATGCGTGATTGTCTCACAATGGGTACTTAGAAAATATCAGTCCACTGAATTGTGCAGATTGTTGTGCAAATGAATGTTGACATGCGTCATTATACGATTTCCAAAAAGTAATGAATTTTAATGCTATTCATGAATATCGCTACTGGTTTTGTTAATGAAACTAGTTTTTTGGGGGTTTTTTTTGTTTGTTTTTTTTTCACTGACAGATGGTGGGGAAGTATATAATGACTAATAGCAAAGTTTCCTGCCCTACCTTGATTTGTGCTAAGGCACAGGCAGTTTTACCCACTGTTGGTTTTGTACCAGTGTGCAAATGTCAACATAGTGAAAAGGGCAAGTAACATCTTCCTGTTATGAGGAAAACAGTGTTGACCTTACCGAGGTCCTGAAAGGGTATTGGGATTCCCTAGTGTTTCAGCCCACGCTTGGAGAAGCACTGCATTGGCATGCCACTGAAAATATATTCAGGAACTTTTTGCCTTATTTGCAAGTGTTAGATAATTTTCCTTAACACCTCTGACTTTCACACAAATAAACAGAGATCATTCATCCAAGTTAGGAGCAGGAAAGCTAGTGCAGGAAGCCCAGTGGGGTTGGTGGGGGAAAGGAGGGGGCAGGGGGCAGGTTTCATGCCTGTCACTTCCTGATGTAGGAAATGTGTGAGCAAGACCACCCTGAAGGAGAAACGTCTTCTCCAGATTTGGCTCTGCAGGGAAGAGTGTATGATCAAAGCAGGAAATAAGTCAGGGAAATCTTCCTAAAAGCACATAGGACGACCCAAAGGCCAGTGGGTGGGCTTAGGAGTTTCACAATGCAGTCAAATGCCAGTTAACCATTAATCAGCAAAGTTAATTAGCAGATAATCACCATCCCTTAGGGTTTATAAGACTCTGCAACTCTCACAGATAAATTAATTTCCAAAGAGAACAAACAACCCACCTCTTTAGAAACCCCTGTGAATATAGGCTTTTGTCTCAAGCCTGCGAACAGTACGCTGATGACTTCTGCTTCGGGATGTCTCAGCCCCTCAGCCCTGTGTACCCCGTTTCCTAGCTGGAGCACATGGAATAGGATAGGATGGGATGAAGCTGGTGGCGTGGACCAGACACCCATCCATTTGGCCAGCATCTCCTGTACCCTACAGCCCTGTGCTAAGAGATAGGGCCAGCACATTGGGCAGCAATTAGATGGAATCTGCTCACCGTCCAGGAAGAGGGAGACTTTAAAGTACAGACCACAAGATTGAATGTATAATTACAAGTCGATTGAGTACCCTTGGAGGAAGGGATATGGCACCATGAGAATATATTTTTAAAATGAAACTATCCTGGGCTGGGGTCTGAAATGCTTCTGGGAAGCAGTGTCTTCTGCTCTGTGAGCTGGAGACTGGGTAGGAGTTCATAGTCACAGGCAGGTGGTCAACCAAGGGACACCCGGGAAGAGGCCCTGTGTCAAGGCAGAACATGGTGGTACACTGATTGTTAATAAGCATGGAGAATGAGAAGCACAAGGTCTGAGGGCAGGTGGGGGCCAGACCAGGCCTTGCAGATCAGGAAAAGGCTGTGGGTCATTACGCTGAGAGTGAGGGGTTGCCAAGGGGGATGGTAAGCAAGGTCTGTGCCATGATGCGATTTGCATTAAGAAGAGTATTGAAGGTCCAGAGTGGAGGACAGTGGGAGAGGTGCCAGGATGGGGGTAGTGACTAAGGTAGGAGGCCTTACAGATGTCAGGGAGAGAGGTTGGCAGCTTGGACTAGGGTGGTGATGGCAGGATGGGAGACAATGATGCATTACAGAAATATCAACCAGATGTGGAGATGGAAAGGATTTAAAGGTGGAAGGAAAGGGAGGTAGAATGGATAGCATCTAGATTGTTGATTTGCATAATTAGATGGATATTAGTGAACGCTGGAGGAGGTCAGGTTGTAAAGGAAGCTCTGAAGTTCAGCCTTGGCTGTGTTGAGTTTGAGGTATGACGGACAGTCAGAGTAAGCAGTCTGACGTGTGAGGTTGAAGCTCAGGGGCAAAGTATAGACTGCATATACACTTGGTAATTTAAGACACAGATGTGGACGACATTTGCCAGGAAAGAGAGAAAAAAAAGAAGAGAAGAGGAAGGGGGAGTAAGAGAAGAGAACAAGAAAGAAAGGAAACCAGAGGAGGAGAAAGGAGAAGGAAGAAAAGAGAGGAGGGAGGGGACAGAGGGCAGAAGAGGGAAAAGGATGAGAAGGGGAGCTCCTGCATTTGCTCATCTCATATAGAAGAATGATTCTGCAAAGAGACAAAGAGGGCCTGCATGGAGACTGAGAAAGGAGACCTGAACAGTGTGACATCTGAGGAGGCAAGGGAAGGGAGGACGTCAAGACAGGGGAGTGCTAAGATGTGTCAAATACTACAAGAAAACACCAGTTGACTGCGGAAGCCATGTGGGATGCCTTCCTTCACCACTCCAAAGGCCCCTCAACCCTCTGCCCTTGCCCTGCTCCCTGCCCCGGGTGTCTGTCTCCACTAAACCACAATCCTCAGGAGGCAAAGAGCATGTCCCTTGGAGACAAGGGAGCCCCCAGCACACAACATGATGCTATCAACAACCAGGCTGTGAGCTAAAGTCTGATAAATGAATGCATGGAATAGAATGTTCTAGCAGCAGAAAAGACAGGGAGTGAACAAGTGCCTAAAGAAAGAATCCTTCAGGGCAAATCATTAGCTGAACCTCAGAGGATCTTGAAAGGCTCTTCAGTCCCAAGGCTGTCCTATGCCATGTGGTTGAGGGGGAATGAGGAAAACCCCTCATAAGAAACATGAGATGTTTCTTGGTAGCTCATGAGATCTCGTGCTTCAAAGGCAAAACCTCAGCTACTCTGAATGGCACATTCCTGTGATGATGATGTTGAATCACACAGTTTAACTACTCAACACATGATCCTGCTTTCAAGGAGCTTTCGATCAAGTTGAGAAAGAAAGGCTATAAGGTATCAAACAGGAAGATAATAATAGGCAATGGAACAGCAAGTCTGAATTCCTAAACGTAAAATAAGTATAAGGTTGCCAATGGCTGGGTATTTAGCAATGTCACCGAGGAGGGGACATAAAAAAAAGACTGTGATTCACCTCCCTCGGTGTAAAAAAGACAAAACCTCCAATAGAAAGGGAATAGAAATGAACAATACATTTCCAAAAGAAGAAACACAAATCCACGAGGCCATATGAAATATAATCAACTAGTAGTTACCAAAGAAAGGCAAACTGAAGCAATCACAGCATGTTTCAACTTAAAAGTAAACAGGCATTTAATTTAAAGCAAAGACTTGGAACTAACCCAAATGCTCATCAATGATAGACTGAATGAAGAAAATGTGACACATATACACCATGGAATACTATGCAGGCATAAAAAAGAATGAGTTCATGTCCTTTGCAGGGACATAGATGAAGCTAGAAACCATCATTCTCAGCAAACTAACACAGGAACAGAAAACCAAACACCACATGTTCTCACTCATAAGTGAGAGTTGAACAATGAGAACATATGGACACAGGGAGGGGAACATCACACACCGGGGCCTGTCAGGGGTGAGGGAAAGGGGAGGGAGAACATTAGGACAAATACCTAATGCATGTGGGGCTTAAAACCTAGATGACAGGTTGATAGGTGCAGCAAACCACCATGGCACATGTAAACCTCTGTAACAAGCCGGCTCGCTCTGCACACGTATCCCAGAACTTAAAGTACAATTTTAAAAAAATTTAAAAATAGAAACAAATTTTTTAAATGTATTTAATTTAAAATAGCAATATCTGGTGTTGCCAAGGGTGCAAGGAAATGGGCACTGGTATACACTGCTGAGCATGTACACATCCGCACAACCTCCCCACAGGGCAGCTTGACCCCACACATCCGGAGTTACATGTGAACTGCAATTCGCCCTCTGGAAATTCATCCTAAAAAGATAATTAAGGATGGCTACAGAAATTTAATCATAAGGATGCCCACTGCAGTGCAATTTTTTATTACAAATAAAAGTTGGAAATAATCCACATTGCCAAACAGAGGAGGGTTAGTTCAATAAACTCTGTGCACAACGGATGTATGCAAACACTAAAAACACCTTATAGAAATATTTACCAATATGAGAAGAAGTTGTACAATTCCTGTGGGTCAAAACTTCCAGGCATCATTTTGCCCCCAGAGAAACGTTTGCTGATGTGTGAGTGTTCGCGACACTGTTTCCAACAGCAAAAACACTAGGAACAATGGAGCGGACCCTCTCCAATAGAATGGATAAACAAAAGCTGGCATAGTTATTCCATTGAAAACAACATAGCAATATAGTATAAATATTGATTTGCTACAATATAGCAAATCAATACAGCCACACACACCAACACCTGTGTGGATCAAAGCACAATGTTGAATGAAAGAAGCCCGCGTGAAGCTGGAAAAGTAATCAGCACAAGGACGAATCAGGCATAACTCACTACTATATTGTTAAGGGATATATGCAGATGTGCTAAAATTGTAAGGAAAAACAAGAGAGTGATTAACACAAAATTTAGGATACTGCTTCGCACTGGAGACGGGGCAGAGGCAAGCAGGAGGGGCAGACAGGGTTCTTTTAAAGAGTCAGTACTGTCCTATTTTCTATTTCTTACATGGATGTTTATTCTATTAATACTGCTACTCTTCAAACTGCATATATCTATCACATATGCTATTTTCCATAACTGATGTAGGTCACAATTTAAAAAGGAAGAAAATATAAACTAAATAATACAGTGGTGCTCTGAGGATAAAGCAAGTTCTAATTTGTGGGAAAAGGATTAAATATTTGTTTTCTGAAGACAGTTGTTTTGCATTTTGTTTTCTATTAAAATTTATTTAGTTTAAAAAAAACTCAACAGCATCCAGTACAGTGTTAGACATAGAATTATGCTTTATTTTGTTGTTGTTTTTTTCCAATAAGAAGAAAGTCTTTTAAAATAAAGAGTGAAAATGATGGGGAAAAAACAAAAATGTGGAAAGGATAAATCTCTACATTACAAGCTAGAAAACTATACAATATGAACCAAATGAGAAATCAAAACAAAAGGCGACCATCATTATTTTTTGTATCCCAGCTTGTCTTGCTCTTGAACTCTTATTGATTGCAAGATACCTGTAAATGCTCAATCTTGTCAGTCGGAGGCAGTTGGGTAATTAGTCTTCCTGAATGTCTCCTCAAGAACATCGTGCTTCTTCCTACTTCCCAGCGGCAGGTGGACACTGGGAAAGGTTAAGGTCCTGGTGCTCTGAGCGAGCGGCTGGCTCCCTGCTGGACCCATTGCAAAGGCAGGTGTCTGTGGCTGGGGGGACTCGTGGCCTGCAAAGCTGTGGTTCTTCCCCACCGATTCCACTGTCTTGCTGGGGCTGCCATTCTTTGGAGAGCCCAAGGCTGCCATCACACTCATCGTATGTCCAGCTTCACGGAAGAGCTTGAGACCCTGGGAACCTGAGAATCACATCTCATACCCACCCCCAAGCATTTTATCTTTGCTTTTGCGTGTCACACTGACGCAGGGCAGGCGAACCCAAAATCGAGGCTTCGCCTGGGAGGGTTGTTACCTTTGTCCAGGAAAGAATTTAAGGATGAGCCAGTGGTGTTAGACAGCAACTTTTATCGAAGCAGCAGCAGAGGAGGTGCGCCTTGTGGAGCAGGGCTACCCCAGAGGCAGTGTGCCCAGAGTGGCAGCTTAGAAGCAGTTTTGTACTCACACTTATATTTACTTTGAAAATTAAGGAACAGATTATGCAAAAAAAATTCTTGAAAAAGAGTGGTAGCTTCTAGGTAGTTGGGTCATTGCCATGGACAAAGATGGTACCTCTCGAGTGTTGCCATGGCAATGGTAAACCGACATGGCACTCTGGTGGGCGTACCTTATAGAAAGTTGTTTTTGCCCCATCCCCATTTTAGCTAGTCCTCAGTTTGGTCCGGTGTCCAAGCTCTGCCTTCTACCTCAATATGAGAAGCAGCAGCCCCCTAGATTTTTCTGAGAGGTGAGCAGTCTTTCCAGGCCATGTCTGAAGATGTGTGGACAAACCTTCTGCTCCAGGACTCACCTGAACCCTTCTGGAAGCCTCTGTTTATCTGCCTCCTCCCCAGCAAAGGATAGGGGAGGTCAAGGATGCTTAAATCTACATTCTTGCCTCCACTCCCTCCACCTGGGTCGCTCAAATAGAAATATTCTTCACTGCATCTCCTGTCTCTACAGTCAACAGCTCAGCCTTGGATTCTTTGTTTGTGCATTAGTTGTGATCAGGTTGGGCTGCAATTGAGAAAAAAGCAAATAAGATGTTTTTCATGTACATACAGGCTAGCCTATCCATTGTCTGCTGCTGCACAGCAAATCACCACACATGCAGCCACTTTAAAAGACACAAAGTTATTAGCTCACAGCATCCATGGACCAGTAGCCCTGGCACAGTGTGGCGCAGCCGCGTTCTGTGCTCAGGGACTCTCAAAGCAGAAATCCACTTTGGCTTTCAAAGTGTTGGCTGGGCTGGGCTGTCTGCAGACTCTGGGGAAGAATCCACTTCCAAGTGCATCTAGGTTGTTAGCAGAATTCAGTTCAATGCAGTTGCGGAACTGAGATCCCTAGCTCCTTGACACGCAGACCCCCTTATCTTCAAGCTAATAATCGCGTGGCCAATCCTTCTCATGCTTCAAATCTCTGCCTTCCCCTTCTGCGACGGGCTGGAGAAAGATCTTCCCTTTCAAGGGCTCATACAATTTAGACTAGGTCCACCTGGTGATTCCAGAACAATCTTCCTATTTTAAGGTCAACTAATTCGTACCTTAATTACATTTTGCTATATATCCATGAATAACGCCGAGGGCAAAAGTCATGAGGCCCAAGCTGTGCCTTCCACGGCTGATAAGGCAACTCTGCCTTAAGTCCTCAGGACCCAGGCTCCCTTCTAGTCACCACTCCATCACCCCTGGAAGGGACCCCTGCCCCCACAGCCCAGGATTCAACATCTGTACGCCAAGGCAGATGGGTATAGGGTTCATTCTGACTAGGTTTTAAGGAAAGTTCTCAGCAGCTGCTGCACAACGTTTCTGCCTTCATCCCATTGGTTCTACTTTGTGACACCCTCGCCTGGTTGTAAGGAAAGCTGCGCAAGGTAGCTCCATTCTGGGTGTCAACGTGGCTGGGTACAAATTCTATCAATAAGAAAAAGATGGAAAATGGATAGTTGGGGACAATACGTAAAAAGAAAATCTGGGGAAAGCCCGTAAAACCCCTTTTTCTCTCTTGTGCGCTTGGCCTTCAAGTCTTTAAAACCTTTCGTTTGAAACTTAAGCTAAAACTGGCATTTTTGTTGCAGGCAATGGTCCTTTCCCCCTTCCCCAGGCAATCAGTCTCAGCCTCCAGGCCTGAATTTACTGGCAGAAAAGCTGAGGGAGAGGATGTGAATTTAGGGAGAAGATCATTATGGTACCACATTTGAATGCAGAGATACAGGAGCGGCTGTTGTCACCTAATGTGCACCTCTCACCGTTGTCTAGAAGTGTTTGACTCTAAGCTTCATCTATGCTCCTACAAGGGGAAAGAAGGAATGGTGCAAGGCCATCTCCATGGCAGTATTCGGTCCCAAACCCTGTAAATACAATTCCATTTGTGAAACCTAAAACAAGTGGATGTTCATTTTCTTTCACAAGAAAGGAAAAATGACATTCCATAATGTCATGCTGTTATAACCCACCTAACACACAAAAAAATATATAACATGCCATTATAACCCACCTAACACAGAAATGGAGCCAATGATGTGTAGGAGCAATTTTCCAGTTTTGGCCATGCTTAAGGAATACAGTGGATGGGCCCGTCACAAGCGGCCAGTGCCATCAGTCGCAGCTCTGCATAACCTAAAGGTTCACAGAGGTGCTTCCTTGCCAGTCAGGAAGGGAGGATTTACCTGGGCAGGAGTTCTCCTGGCTAAAGGCACTCTAACCGGAGCACTCCTGGGACACGTGAAGACGTCGTAATGCAGACTAGTACTTCAAGCAGTTTATTTTTTCCTGATTCCTGCTTCTTAGAAAAAGTAATAAATTAGTAATTTCTGAACCTAGAGTGATCTAGAAACAGAAACATTTGATTCTGATCAATCTGAATGTGCAAAGGGACTCAGCCACTTCCCAACTATGAGAGCTTCTTAGCAAAACAACTTAAACTAGGAGTCTTCATTCTGGGATTAGGACGTCAACCTATATCTTCTGTTCTTAGAGTCCTACTTCAAGGCTCTGAGTTGGTATATGTGAATTCCAGGAACATTAGCAGACGCTCAGTTGCTCAGTGCAATCGGTAGTTATTGGTGCTGTCATTGTACCATATGGGATCAGGATTGCATCATCATTAAAAATCAGTGTTGTTGAGCTCGGTTGCAAAGAAGTTTGATTAGACAATCCAAGCTACTCTTCCTAACCAAGATTCATCGGACATTGAGAGAGGGTTGAAATGTCACTGTTGAATTGCAGGACGGCGTGGCTCTCAAATGACATTCTGTCCAGAGTGCAGGGAGCACCCACAGGTGCTTTGCGGTAAAGGCACTTCAATCTCATTTCTAACACTCAGGAAACGCTGAAATGTGAGGACTTTACCTGCTCTGCCTCTGATGAAAATGGGCCAATAACAAACACATAAGTGCCGTTGTTTACCACAGCAATGCCCATGGCAAGAGATTCCCACATTCCCACCCACCACGCCTCATGGCATGGCCAGGATGACCCAGGGCAGAAAGAAAGACTTTCTTGTAAGTATCAGAGGAATGAAAGCAGACGTCTGAACAAATTCTTAGTTCAGGCCAGGCGCGGTGGCTCATGCCTGTAATCTCAGCACTTTGGGAGCCCAAGGCAGACGGATCATGAGGCCAGGAGTTCAAAACCAGCCTGGCCAGCATGATGAAACCCCATCTCTACTAAAGATACAAAAACTTAGCTGGGCATGGTGGTGTGTGCCTGTAGTCCCAGCTACTCAGGAGGCTGGGGCAGGAGAATAGCTGGAACCTGGGAGGCAGAGGTTGCAGTGAGGAGAGATCATGCCATTGCACTCCAGCCTGGGTGACAGGGCGAGACTCTATCTCGAAAGGAAGGGAAGGGGAGGGGAGGGGAGGGGAGGGATTCTTAGTCCAACTACAGACCGTGGTGTTTGGGACACTCCCACATTCTCAAATCAAGACTAACCTTCAACAGGTCTCACAAGCTCCCAGTCATGCTGATGCACCAATCCAGGAGCCACAACTGGGAACCAGTGCTCCAGGGCAGCGGTCAGCAATCTAGAACCCTCCAGTGGGCCAAATCCCACCTGCCTCCTATGTTTAGACAGCCCTCAAACTACAAATGGTTTTTACATATTCGAATGGTTAGAGCGAAAGGGTAAGGAACAGGGAAAGCATTTCATGATACTTGAAAATTATAGAAAATTCTTATTTCAGCATCCATAGATAAAAGCACATTGAAATGGAAGCACATGGAAGTGTTGTCCGTGGCAGCAGTCCTCAACCTTTTTGGCACCAGGGACCAATTCCATGGAAGACAATCTTTCCATGGACTGGTGTTGGGAGTAAGGATGGTTTGGGGATGAAACTGTTCAACCTCAGATCATCAGGCATTAGTCAGATTCTCATAAGGAGTGCACAACCACTTAGATCCCTCACATGCACAGTTCACAACACGGTTCGTGCTCCCATGAGAATCTAATGCCGCAGCTGATCTGAGGGGAGGTGGAGCTCAGGCGGTAAAGTTCACTCACCCACTGCTTACCTCTTGCTGTGCGGCCCTGTTCCTAACAGGACATGGACTGGTACCAGTCCACAGCCCAGGGGTTGAAGACCCCTGGTCTATGGCTATTTTTTTTTTTTTTTTTTTTTTTGAGACGGAGTCTCACTCTGTCACCAGGTTGGAGTACAGTGTCGTGATCTCAGCTCACTGCAACCTCCACCTCCCAGGTTCAAGTGATTCTCCTGCCTCAGCCTCCTGAGTACAGGCGCACACCACCACACCCAGCTAATTTTTGTATTTTTAGCAGAGACGGAGTTTCACCATGTTGGCCAGGATGGTCTCGATCTCCTGACCTCGTGATCCACCGTCCTCGGCCTCCCAAAGCGCTGGGATTACAGGTGTGAGCTGCCGCGTCCGGGTCTATGGCTATTTTTGTGCTACAATGGCAGAGGTAAGCGCTTGCAACTGAGACCATAGAGCCTGAAAATATACACTATGTGGTCCTTTATAGAAAATGCCTCCTCTGGGGAAAGCAAATGGCTCCATGGAACACATGAAAGGGAAGGGGGATGCCCAGAGTCTGGTTTCCTGCTCTTTGTCCTGTGTTCCGGGTTCATCTTAAGATTAGTGCTTTACTGAGAATAACTTCTTTAATGCTTAGGTATTAATGAAAGGAAAAGATATTTTTTAAGTTGCCTTTAATCTTTCCCTTTCTGCTTATATTCAAATGAAAGCAATTACAGGGCAGAGGCCTGCTAAGTAGTATGATGATTTATGCAAAATTAATGTGGCAAGAGCTCGAACCAAACGTATTTATTAAAGTAACCCAAATAATCAGATCGTAGCAAATAGAAAGAAAAAAATATACAAACCTGTAATTCCTAGCCAGTATTTCATTTTCGTTTACATTTAAATGATAACACATCTTGTGGCAAATTATTTCAGACTTTTTCTAGCAGGAGAAAGAGGAAGAAAAATGCACTCATTGAAGGAAAGCTCTGCAAGAGGCAAAAGTGATAAACTTCCCCAAGCCTATTTACAAATGCAGTCAATGAAACAGAATTTTAATGAATTGTGCCACATAATCTGGCAGTTAATGAGCTGCAAAAGCCTTTGTCAATTGCAGTGACTGGGAACTAACTCTTTCAGTTTCAAGATCAATAAGAGAATTCTCTGCTCTGCATTACCCAAAAGGGAACTCTGGGGAGAAAGGAAGTTGTCAGAGGAATGTCATCTCTACAGGTCTCAGCAGCAAGTCCGCCATCTGTTTTGTGTGTCTCCTCCACCACTCCCCGCCAAACCTTTATATTTAAATCCCAACTTCAGACTGAGGAGTAAGACAGTTTGGAGATCAAACAGCACAAGTCCTGTGAATTGCCAATACAAAATGACAACAAAAAGGTTTGAATGACTCTAAAAATATCTCCCAATGTTTTAGAAACTGTATTGAGTCCAGATGCTGTTCTGGACCTCTGGGAGGGGGTAAAACCCTTGACATTCAGTGTTTTTGATAGACAAAGGCAATGGGAAGTGGGTTGTTGTGGATTAAACAGGCCTGAGGCATCCTGCTAATTTGTCCTTCCATAACACTTCTTTTATCTGCTGTTTTCATTGCTCTGCCGCCAAATAATAATCACATTCTTCTTCAGAGGTCTGGGATTTGCAATTATGGTATGATCCATCTCTATCACCCAGAATTGTTGCTAGGGAGATGTGGTTGTTGCTATGGTCCTAATGCCACAGGACATAAGAAATCCCAGGTGGAAAAGACTCATCATTCAACAGCAGATCGACAACATTTATTGAGCATGCACCAAGTGGAAACAATGAGGAACCTTGGGAAGGCAGAGATGAATGAGACCTCAAAACCACCTTTAATTTGCTCTTAGACCACTGGAGAAGACAGACAATTAGGCTTGTTGAATGAATTAATAGACAATAGAGTTATAGATCTCTTGTTTGGCAGGGGCCTTAAAAAGATTTTAGTTCATGTTACGAACCCAGTGAATATGTTTCAGTTGAGAGGCAAGAAACGTGTATGTCATTTCAACACCCATACAAACTAAGTGAAGCTATTCCTACCACATCGTCCCCCAACACCCAATCTTGGAGTTTACTTACAGGCAATTTCCACTACACCTGTGTTTTCACCCATTAAGGCTCTCTCTCCCTCTCTGGCATCAGGTGTGAAACTATTAGCAAAAGCCACAAGAAAGCAATTTCAGGAAGGGAAAGCCTCATAAAATGTGAAAAATTAAAGCGGTCCTGAATGTTGCATTGAGGAAATTGCCACGGGCAATCCCATTCTGTCAACAAAATGTTCCACTTGGCTGCAACCAAGACACCAGTGAAATGTGTTGACACATGGCACGGTAGGGAAAAGGGAGAATGAGGCACTCAGAGAATCAGGCTGCCCCAGATCACCCAGCATTCATTCTAATATTTAGTAAACTTCTGTCAGACTAGAAAGAGATAAAAAGATGTAGTCCCTGTCTTTGAGTACTTTACAATCTAGCCAAAGAGGTAGGTTTGCATACAGATCTTAACAGAGGCGAAAATGAAGCGATTCCTATAAGAAGTGCCGCTGAATACCAGAAAAAGAGGTGAGACCTGCTTCTACTTCAAGAAGACCTGAAATGTGATAGCAGCCCTTCTGAATAAAGGAAACGAGTCATCCAAAAAGTGCCATGGAAGGAGACTCATCTCAGGGCGAGAGGCTTTGAGCCCTAGAGCCCAGATTCGCCCTTCTGTGGTTAACTTCTCCTTGGACTTGGGCATGGGGGTCTGAAGGCTTTTACTGATCAGATCCAAGGGTAATGTGAAATCTTTCTCTCAAGTGCCATTGCACAGCTGAGGCAAGGCTAGAATATTCAGACAAGATCAAATCAAGTGTCAAAGGTTAAAAAAGAACTTTGAAAATTGATAGCCCAAATTATCAAGCATGATGACTTCATCTTTCACTCGTGGCCCTCCTTTCCCTAGAGGGGCTCCTCTTTCCTGGAGCTGCCTTGTATCTTTGTAGTGAGCACCATGTCAGCATCACCCAAGACGCTGTGAGCCCATGCCAGGACACTCCTCTCCTTCAAATCTGAATACAAGAGGAGACGCTTTTAGAGAGAGGAGTTTCCTGCCTATAAATTCGGTTCTGATTTCTTCTCCAAGAAGCCACCTTGGAGGACCTCAAAATGAGCACCCCCTCGGAAGAATTCCTATGTGCCCACAGGGTCACGATTTGCAGCAACCTGCACACAACACAATAGTCAGCCTCGGCACACGGAGCTACAGACGTGCAGAGCTGGAGGTGAGCAGGTGCAGGCAAAGATGTTCAGTTTTCTTCAACATCTGTGCTGGAAGCAGCAGACTGTCTTTCAGTGCCACTAATTCACACTACAAAGAAGGATGTGCTGCCATTTCAACTTCTTCAAATGTGAAAAAGTAGCAATCTTAGTCCTCTCCTTCCAATCCAATTCAGAGTCTCCTCTCTGGCTTTCTGAATCTCCAATGGCTTCCTCTTCTGTCCATCCACCACATCTAGTCAGGACCCAGCCACTCCCAAATGCCTTTTCCATCTTCAGCCAGGCTGATTTCAGAAATAATTACTCATCAGCCCTGTAAAGAGTCAGATGCAGTCCTCAACATGGAGGAAACCAAGTCCAGTGAGACTCAGCTGCTGCCTTCAGAGAGCTTAGCACCAGCGAGGGAGCCATGCAGGCAAGCCAGAGATGACCGCAAACACTGGAAGCACAAGACGCACAGGCTCAGTAACCCTGTGTGCAGATAAGTACGGACTGGATTGTCAAAAAGGTGGTGAGTGGTGTCCAAGTAAGTGGTCTATGAAAAGTCACACCAAAACACAGCATGGCTCATTCACAAAGCCACAGACCATGCAGTGTAGCAGGAGCAGGAGGGTTAGAAAAAGATGAAGTGACACTGTCAAGACAAAGCCAGCCCAGGAAGGATCTGGTGAGCCACACTGAGGAAGTTCATCTTCATTCTGAAGACAATAAAATCCCGTAAGTGGTTAAAGCAAAGGGAGATTTGCATTTCCAGAGAGCACCCTGGTGGCTCTGGGGAGGCTGGCTGAGGAGAGTAGCACAGCTGGAGGACAGTTCCGGGACTGTCGCCAGGAAGCTGCTAAGGCCAGTAGGATGGCAGCGAGGCCAACGTCAGAAAGAGGAGGCTGTATCTGAGCAGTATCTAGGAAAGAAATTTGCAGCACTAGGCAGCTAACTGAAGCTCAGGTGTGAAGGAAGGCAAGCACACGTGAGCTCATTCCTTCCTCTGCCCCTTTGCTCAGGCAGTACTCCAGCCTGAAATGCCTCCTGCCCTTTCCTCATCCACCTTGGCCTAAAACCACTCTTACCTGCCCCCAGGAAGTCATCCCTAACAGCCTCCACCCACACTGTTCTTTCCTTTCTCCCCCACACGCTGTCAGGACCTCCCAGCTGAAAGCTGAGCAAGGCTGTGCTGCTGCTGCACTTTTCCATTGCTCCCTCTGCCTACTGGATGCAGCTCCCTGCGGGCAGACCAGGTCTTCCAGCCAATGCTGCTTCCCATGCATCTTCTACCTCTCTCAGTGTCATCTCATCCGCATTTGCATATGTAACTGCCACACAACAGTCTCAGCAGATGCAATAATAACTGGCTATCAAACTGTCATCTTTTGAGGGCCAGGTATGTACCAGGCATCACTCTTTTTGTCTATCTATGTATCTATCCATCTACCACTATGTCTATATTTTTATGTATATTCTTTTTTTTTTTTTTGAGACGGAGTCTCGCTCTGTCGCCCAGGCTGGAGTGCAGTGACCGGATCTCAGCTCACTGCAAGCTCTGCCTCCCGGGTTTACGCCATTCTCCTGCCTCAGCCTCCCGAGTAGCTGGGACTACAGGCACCCGCCACCTCGCCTGGCTAGATTTTTGTATTTTTTAGTAGAGACGGGGTTTCACCGTGCTAGCCAGGATGGTCTTGGTCTCCTGACCTCGTGATCCGCCCATCTCAGCCTCCCAAAGTGCTGGGATTACAGGCTTGAGCCACCACGCCTGGCCTTTTTATGTATATTCTTATACATAAAATAGTAGTATAAATATACTATTATATAAAAATATTAAAATAGTAGTATATTTTTTACGTATATTCTTGTCCTTCTAGTCTTAACAACAACCCTTCAGGGTAGGAAGAATTATTTGCTTTCCAGAACGAAAACCAAGTGTTAAAGTGTTTAATCAGAAACGGAGAAGGGCCTGAGATGGCATCCTGCTTCGTAGGCTAATAAGTTAACCTGCCACCATTTTATATACATATAGTGACAGAAGACACAAGACACCTGGATCAGAGACAAAGACCGTGTATTACTCACAGCAAAAGCAGCAGCTGGAGCAGTTGCTAGCATCAGTTTTTTTTAAACCCCAACCTCCACAAGGTGACATGGTGAGGTCCAATGGCACCTGCACGTCACAGGACAGGAACCCCCAAATGACAAAACCCTGATCTTCGATAGGGCTACTGGTAACTTCCGTTCTCCATTACAGAGAGAGATCTGTTTTAAAATTGGAATGTAAGCAAATCCTCCAGGGAGGGGAGTGGGAGTTACCTATCCTGGAAGGTCTCCAAAGAAGGAGCCATTGCTAAAGCTTTATTATCTCTGGTTTCTATGGCTAGTATTCAAAATGCTTGAACAGACAGTCTGAGAAATGTAGGAACACAAATACTGAGCCATGATGTGCTGTTCCCCCTGCTTGTCTCCAGATGGCCCATGATGGTTCCTTGGTTTATAGCTCCTTGTTCTAGGACCCATGTCACTCTCCCCAAGGGCAGGCTCTGCGGAATCACAGCCAGTTAGTAACGGCTGCCACATAACTACCACAGGCTATGAACCATGCCAGATGCTTTACAAACTATCTCTAATCCCTGTAGCAACCCAGTGAGGTGCGTATTATCGCTCTCACCTTAAACATGAGGAAGTTATGACTTGCAGGTGAGTGTCTTACTCATTACTACACGGTGGAAGCAAGATTCTTTGCCAGGGCAATCTGACTACAAACCCTGTGCTTTTCTTTACTCTTAAAGCCTTGAGAGTCTCCTTGGGTCCCTGAAGAGGTCAGGCTCCTCTTTGCCTCAGTGGAAGGAGCGGAGGAGCTGCCTTGCTTACTATTAATTAAAAAAGCCATTACTTAACCAGACCCTTCCTAGCAAGATGGCCTTTTAAGAATAGCAATTAAGAGTCTATATTTTTTAAGCAGATCCAATTTAACTTAGAGCAGGACAAGATAAAGGGTACAAGCTCATTAACTAAAAATGCCATGCTACCTTTGCTACGAAAAGGAGTTTTTAAAAAATCCAAGTGCCTTAAGAAAATTAAAACAACATCCAGGCAGCTTCCTACATGCACACAAAACACAACCGCAACATTACGGCTGCGAATGCCAAAGCTCAGTACGGTAACGTCATTGCCTTTCCAGGCACCAAGCAGATGGGGATGGGGCAGAAAATAGCAGGTGGTGGAGCAGAGACCCTGCAGAGCTGCAACCACAACCTGCCCTGTTTGCACCACACCTGTCCCAGCCAACTCCTGTCACCAGCCCACAAGAACCCCGGGCCACAGTCAAACTGGCTTGCAAAGAAAAGCCTAGGAATACTTGTTTTACGATTATTGCTTTTAAATCCCTACCACCCAACTCGCACTTCTTTTTCTTGGGGTCAGAACCATTAGTGGCACCTGCTGGGCATTTCATTAAGGCTGAAGACGTTAGACATCTGCCAGGTTGGAAGACAGAGCGGCCTGTGTAGAAGAGGGCAATAGCCACACACCAGCCATGGAGGTTCAGGTCGGTCCGGGGGACCGTCGTCACGAGAACCAACCATTTCTGGCTGCTGCTCTGGTTCCAGGTTGAACAAGGAGTGGGTCGTCCGCACTGTTCCACCACGAACCCAATCCCTTCGAGGACCTGTTCGCAAGGAGATTTTTTTTTTTTTTTTTTGAGACGGAGTCTCGCTCTGTCGCCCAGGCTGGAGTGCAGTGGCCCGATCTCAGCTCACTGCAAGCTCCGCCTCCCAGGCTCACGCCATTCTCCTGCCTCAGCCTCCCGAGTAGCTGGGACTACAGGCGCCCGCCACCACGCCCAGCTAGTTTTTTGTGTTTCTAGTAGAGACGGGGTTTCACGGTGTTAGCCAGGATGGTCTCGATCTCCTGACCTTGCGATCCGCCCGTCTCCGCCTCCCAAAGTGCTGGGATTACAGGCGTGAGCCACCATGCCCGGCCTGCAAGGAGGTTTAATTGAATGGAGACAGATGGGACACTGGATTCCAGCAATGATGTGCGATGAGGCTGCCAGTTTGCACACACTGTGACTGATGAAGTGTGCAGCAGCAACAACGCACCTCACAAGGCCCTGCTCTTTCCCCAAGAAGCAGCTCCTTCATCTCTCCTCCTGGCCTCACTATTAAAAATGGGGAAAAAGGTGGGAAAAGGTGGAATTACTGTGAGGTAGTCTGTGTAAGTGAAGCATCTATGAACTTGCTCCCATACACAGCACTGACCGTGGATCCAGGCCCATTTTAGAAGGAAGTTTCAATGACACTGAAAGAAAACATATGGTTCTCTCGCAATAACATGGCACTGTGTAGACATAACCTAAATTTGAAAACCTCTTAAAATAGAAACCTTGATTCCATCTGTCCCTTAAAAAAGAAAAACTCATAATTGCTTATAACCATGTTCATTTACCATTTTCTCAAATGTTTAACAGCTGGTGCGGGGCAGCGGCTAGAAGAGCAGGAGGAGACAGGGGTAATTAATAAAAAGTCGTTATCCTGCCTTCATTTCAAATATTATCAGGGCTTAAAATGTCAAAACTATGTTCCCACATTCCTCAAATGACTCGCCCATAACGTGTCGTAACTGAATCCAGCCCACATATTCAACCTGGAGGATTCTAAAGAATGAGCAAGCTAACCCTGACTACAGTACTTCCTTTGAAGGACTTTTGAAGGCTTTGACTCAGGGAGAACCATTTGCAGAGAGAATTCAATTGATGGAGAAGAGTATATGCCAAATATTTATGTCTTAAAATTCAAATTGAACTTCTTTTCAAGACAAGGAATCAAAGCAGCAGGAAGTTGGAACCTGGTAATACATCTGTGTCTGCGGGGAAATGTCATTGGTTATACCTAAAGATGCGCGTGTCTGTGTAGAGCTGGTCTATCTCTTGGGAAGGATTCCAACAGATATACTCACAGGTACACTTCAGCTGTAGAGTGTCTTGTAGCACACTGAGGATAATTTGCCTTACTGAGGCCGTCTCCTGTCCAAGACAGTTTCTCAAAGCCGGTGTGAGGACCACAAGCCCAGATTACCCGTGATGTTTGTAGGCCTTGCACACTCACTCCTGACCCTCATGCTTGCAGAATCAGAGTCCCCGGGTGGTCCCAGACTGCATGCCAGCCACCCCTCAGCTGATTCTGATGCAGAGTCAGGTCTGGCACCAACGCAATCAGGGCTGCTGCCTCCCTGGCCACTCGCACTGGGCACCTGCAACAGTAAGGCAGGTCCCTCCTGTCCAGGTAGCTCTCTGCAACCATGCCTGGAGGTAGTATTTAGCCCACAATTTCATGAGGGCAATAAAAGGATTTTTTGAAAATGACTGAACACGTACCACCTGGAAGGAGGAGAATCTTGGGAGAGTTAAATTCACCATGATGATAGGACACCCTGGAAATGACCATCCCCAGGGTCCCTACATCGCCTGCTGGTTCTTCCTCTTCAGAGAATAGTGAAGGGTTCTCTGCTAAATCATGGGCTCAGTTCTCATCCAGACTGAGGTTGCTGGTAGCCCTCAGGTTCTGCTGGAGTGCTTCCCACCTGACCTCTTCCCATGCCAGCCTGCACAGTCGGAACCTATATATGAAAAACCCTCAGCCTCTTTATCTGTAATTCCCAGACTTCACTTAGGCAGATGGCATAGGAGAAATCATAACACCAGTTGACTTTTGTTGAGAGTCAGGCCCCATGCAAGGGTTCTACATGCACATCTCGCTTAATCTGCACACCTCCCCTATAAAGAACCGGTACAACAACTATTTTGTAACGAAAAAATGGAGGCACAGAAAAGTTAAGAAACTTCCCCAAGGACACACAATTAGCCAGTGCTAATATAACGAAGTAGTTTCCTTAGAGCAAACTTGTTCAACCTGTGGCCTCCTGGCCCCACGCAGCCCAGGACAGCTTTGAAGCCGCCCAACACAAACTCACAAACTTTCGTAAAACATTGCAAGATTTTTTTCCTATTTTTTTTTTTTTTTAGCTCATCGGCTATCATTAGTGTTAGCGTATTTTATGTGTGGCTCAAGATAATTATTATTCTTCCAATGTGGCCCAGGGAATCCAAAAGTACAGAGGAACCCCCTCACTTAGTTAATGTGTCTAAGGTCCAAGGATGTTGGATATTTTACATAACTGCTCTAAGCCTTATCTTCCTCACCTAAGAAAGGGAAGTGATACTAATAGAATTGTCATGGAGCTAGATGAGTGTGATGGTTAATTTTAGGTGTCAACTTGACTAGGTAAAGGGATGACAGAATAGATGGTAAAACATTTCTCGGTGTGTCTGTGAGGCTGTTGCCAGAAGAGATGAGCATTTGCATCAGGGGACTAAGCAAAGCAGAGCCACCCTCCCCAGCATGGGGAGGCATCATCCAGTCCTTGGTGGACCCAGACAGAGCAAGAAGGTGGAGGAAGGGCAACGGTGCTCCCTCTGCTTGAACTGGGCCATCCATCTTCTCCTGCCCTTGGACATTGGAGCTTCCTGGTACTCATTCAGGCCTTTGGCCTCAGACTGAATTATACCATGACCTTTCCTGGCCCTCCACCTTGCAGATAGCATACTGTGAAACTTCTCAGCCTTCATAATCGCATGAGCCAATTCCCATAACAAATCTCCTTTTATATCTATATCTTTATTTGTGCTATTGTTTCTGTTTCTCTGGAAACCCTGACTAATACAGTGAGTTAATTTGCAAAATGCTCAGAACATTACCAGTGCCTCATAAGCTCTCAATAAATGCTGTTGTCCCTGATTTTGTATAGTTCCTAAGACGGTTCCTTCCCTCTGGTGCTCTGTGTCTGTGCAAATAACCTACCCCTACTGCAAGAAGCAGTATCCCTCCCCATGTGTGCTCTGGGCCCGTGTACCGCCTTCCAGCCTAAGGGCTCCGAAGCTCCCTGGTCAGTGACCCTTGACAAAGAGTCTTTGCTTAACCAAACTTTAGTTAGGCTCTCAGCCTTCTCCTAGGTCCATGTGTGCACCTCCTTGTAAAAATCCAGCTTCAGCAAGAACCCTGCCAAGGCCGTTTTGGAAGAATCCCCCCACCCTCGATACGTGATCACCTTCCCTATCTGACCAGGTTCTTCATCCTCCACCATCCTCCAGGTGATGTCTGGCCACCCTGGCCCGTCTTCAGCAAGGATCCCTATTAGGTCTGTTTAGCCAGAATCCCCCTTACCCTTGATGTTTCATCTTAACAATTTTCCATCCACTTTCTCCCAACTTGCTCCTTGGCTGTAAACCTCATGTGTGCATGCTGTATTTCAAGTTGAGCCCCGTCTCTCTTCCCTGTGGCAAAATCCCATTGCAGTGGTCCCTTTACCTATTGTGATATCTTGAAGAAAGTCTTCTTTACTGTGCTTTAACAAGTGTTGTTGGCCAGGCGCAGTGGCTCACGCCTGTAATCCCAGCATTTGGGGAGGCTGAGGCGGGCAGACTACCTGAGGTCAGGAGTTCAAGACCAGCCTGGCCGACATGGTGAAACACTATCTCTATTTTTAAAAAAGTACAAAAATTAGCCGGGCGTGGTAGCGCATGCCTGTAATTCCAGCTATTCGGGAGGCTGAGGCAGGAGAATTGCTTAAGCCGGGGAGACGGAGGTTGCAGTGAGCCAAGATGGTGCCCCTGCACTCCAGCCTGGGGGACAGAGCGAGACTCAGTCTCAAAAGCAAACAAACAAACAAAAAATGTTGTTGAATAATTTTTTCCTTAACGCCATCTTCCACCTTCTTCTCCTTTGAACCATGTTTCCCCCCACCCCACCGCCACGAACAAAAAGGGGACACCCTGGTTGTATGACGGGAAGAGTGCCTTCTTGGTGACAGCCTTAGCCAAGAACAGATTTTCCTCCATCGCACAGAAATGTGGCTGTTGTGGCACTTCCTCTCTACCATTATTAACCCTCCTGCCAACTCCACCCACCCCACCCCACCGCAGCAGTTGAGCCTCCACATCCATCAGCTTGTCCTCAGCTCCCACCAGCCTAGTCTGCACTTGCTGAAAGAAAAAGTTCAGCATCTAAACTACTTACAGAAACTGAACTTGCCTTTCCTGTGTCATGGGCATGTGGGGTGAAGCTGGGCTGCAGGGAAGACGGAAGCCAGGCCCTACTTCACTCACATGGGATGGCCTCTCTTCTGTTAATCTTACCATTTCTTCGTGCCCAGACCAGTTTCCTTCCCCTCCATGAAGCCTTTATGTGCACTCCAGCCTACACCAACTCTCCCTTCTCTCTTTTCTCTGAAGTGACCCAGAAATCCCATTACTAGGCATATACCCAAAGGAATATAAATTGTTCTACCATAAAAACACATGTACACATATGTTCATTGTAGCACTATTCACAATAACAAAGACATGGAATCAACCTAGATGCCCATCAATCGTAGACTGGATAAAGAAAATGTGGAATACTACCCAGCCATATAAAAGAACAAGGTCATATCCTTTGCAGCAACATGGATGGATCTAGACATCTTTGTCCTAAGTGAACTAACATAAGGAACAGAAACCAAACACCACATGTTCTCACTTATAACTGACCGCTAAACACTGAGCACAGATGGATACAAAGAAGGGAACAATGGACACCAGGGCCTGCTTGAGGGTGGTTGGGTAGAAGGAGTATGAGGGTTGAAAAACTAACCTACCGGGCACCATGCTTATTGCCTGGGTAACTAAATAATCTGTACATCAAACCCCTGCAACATGTAATTTACCCATGTAACGAACCTGCATATGTACTCCTGAAACTAAAATAAAACTATATTTAAAAAAAAAAAAAAAAAAAAAACCAGCTTTGGGCTGGATTTGGCCCACAGGACAGTGTGCCAACACCTGCATTTTAAAAACAAAAAAGAAGCAAATTTCAGATCAGTGTGTATAAGTTGAAGAAAAAGTTTCCCTGTCTAGATAGAAACAAAATAACATAAATCTGTATATGTTCATTATTATGTATATATATGCTTTTTAAAGTCTGGAAGGATTACCAAAAAAATAATAAAATGATCAGGCCACCTTTAAATAGCATGAGGAATTTTGACAACTGTCTTTTTTTTATGCATGACCTCTATTCCCCTTCAACCACCATTTAGATAGCAACTCTAATACATAATTTTTCTGAGAAAGAAATTAAGTAAGTGTGTTCAGCCCCCTCCCTCAGGAACAATTGGCAGGCAACCAAATCCCAGGCGTCTCTCCCAGCATCAGAACGCCCAAGCCAGCCAAGACAGGGGCCAAAGGCCACCACAGCCTGCTGGAGCAGGGACTTTTGATACCTGGTCTTTGCTCTTCAAGATCCAAAAGCCAGAAACAGGAATTTTTTCAACACAGCAATTCATTTGAAGTATTAATTAAAATGCAAATTACTCCAAGATGGCTTGGCTTTCAAATGTTTGCTCTGTAGTTTTCATGAATATAAAGCATATGACGGGCTTCTGTTTCGAACGAGCTGCATACTTGCTCACCGTTGAAAAAACGCTTGACTCGAACATAACTGCCAAGCAAGGCAGTAACACCTTTAGCAAGAGCTGTTCCCCTTCTGGAGGACAAGGGAGAAAAGAGTTGGGGAACAGCCCCCTCTGCCAAGACTCAGCCTCCAGCAGAGTCCTTTGAGTGGGGTGGAGCCTGCCACCGTCCAGGAAGGGAAGCCAGTTAGCAGGGCGCACCACCCAGCCCTTTACAATGCATCGGCTGGCTCTTGGGCCTTTCCTTCTTGAATCAGGAAAAGAAGAGAAGCTGTGAACAGACATGAAGCCCATGAGGGAGGTTACTGGCTTTGTGTGTGTGCGTGTTTTTGTTTGTTTGGGGTTTTTTATTTTTGTACAGACAGTCTATGTTGCCCAGGCTGGTCTCAAACTCCCGGCCTCACACGATCCTCATGCTTTGGCCTCCCAAAGTGCTGGAGTTACAGGCATGAGCCACCACTCCTGGCCATCTGAGTGTTTTTGAACCAATGACTTTGTCCCCAGTTTGGCAACGGATGTTTTCGGTTCTCAAAATTTATCTTGGGTCACCCCTTCCTACAGAGAGCTGTGTGTCTGCTCCCGTGTGAACCCCAGGTTTCCTATCTCCTCCCTCTCTGATGTCTCCATCCCTGATTTCAAACTCCTCTTCCCTGCAGTATTCAAAGAACTCCTACCCTCCTCAGCTACCTCCTACTTCTGCACTTGCCCACACGAGACCCACCCAACGGAAGACAGTTTACCAACTCTCCTCTATCACTAACCACGCCTCACCCCCAATTCCCACCCCAAACAGCTGTCAAGGCATCTCTTGCAAACACAAATTCAGGGGAAAGGAGTCATGCCCACCTTACTCCATCTTCCCTTCAGAAAGTCCAAGGAGATGGGAGAGGAGGCGTGAGAATGACACAGCCCTCTCTTATTTAGACCTTGCTTCCTGCAGACATTTCTGCTTTGGCAAATAATCAAAGGCTCAGATGGCTCCTAAGAGCTGCCTGCCGATCTTTGAGGGGCTGTCTTGTGCCAGATAAGACAGGACGGACCAGGCATCCACAGGGGGCTGCACCCCACACCATTGCAAGGTATCGGAAGGGGGTCCCCATGACCACACATCGTGGCCCTATCTCAGGCAGAGGTTGAATTGGATGAACCTCCAGCTTCTCCCACAAAAGGCCTGTGGACTCTACATTCTCACAGCTCCGGCTTCAGAGGGGAGAGAACATCTGAATGCTGGCCACGTGAAAGTGTACCTAATTGCTCCCACAAGCTCGGGTTACCTCCTGCCCTGGCTGCTCACTCTGTCTTACTAAGCGGGCACTCGCTGGTCCAGGTTTAATGAGTAAAACATCTCACATGAGCAGCATTCATTTGTTTGAAAGCAAAAGCAATTTGTTCTTTTAAATAGGTTAAGCCCACCTTGATGGTGTTGTGTATATTCTTATTTTGTTTGGCCAATGTTTTGTTCAAAGGAATCCAAAGGGGAACTCTGGTCCTGCCTTTTCGGGGGATCGTGATCAGTTCTGAATTAGAAAAGTGTTAAATAAATAGATTTTCCCGAACTTAGAAAAATGTCTTAGTGTGGTTGTGCTTATTTGTTTATTAGATAAATAAACTTAGTTGATTTCACCCATTCGACACAATGCTAGGCTCGTGTTTATTTCACTCATTTGACACAATGCTAGACTTAGCTAAACCCAACCTCTCTGGGCCACGCTGCCCTCAGCACTCGCCAAGTGCATGCCAAGACCCACTAGAACATTCTTTCCACTAAGACTATCTACCCCCAGCTGTTTAGTTTAATTCGGTTTGGTTTAGTTCCATTCAGATCAGTTTAATTTAGTTTTGCTTAGTTTTTCGCTGCTTTATTTTGTTTTGGGGGTGTGGGCAAAGTGAGTAGTCCAAAAACACTCAGAAAGGTCAATGTGCTAAGATGCATGTTGGAGGTGTGTTTCGGAAAAGACAAATAAACAGGCATCTTCTCAGCTCTGCTCTGTGCCCAGCCCAAGCCTCAATAGTGCTGGGATATGAAAGTACTCTCAAAAAGCCACCAGTCTAGCAGAGGCAATGATGCCATTGAAAGTAGTGGCAAAAACCACAATTACTTTTGCACCAATCTAATTATATATACATATATATATTATATACACATATATTTTATACATATATATATATGGTTTACTCCTTAACCATACTTTTGGTCATATGCTATGTAGAAGGCATGGCATAAGGTCCCATGCAGAGCCAGGGCCCCAGTTTCGGGGTGCCAATAGCCCAGCAAGGGAGAGAAGACAGATACAATAACCCAATGTGAAACTGAATGAGTAAGACAATTAAATGCTGTAAGAGTTAAAGGGAAAAGAGCCCGCCGTGGGGTTGCTGGATTTAGCAAATAAAAAGACAGGACATCCAGTTAAATTTGAATTTCAAATGAACAAAGAATAATTTTTATTATAAGTTTGTCCGAAATATTGCATGGGCCATATTATGTTATTTGGGATGTGCTTATAAGAAAAATTTTTTCATTTATTGTTAATCTAAGATTGAAATATACCTAGGCATCCTGTACTTTATCTGGCAACCTCAGCATAGTGGGCTGAGAAGATGAAGCCAGACTTCTAAGAGGAGGTAGGATGTCAAGCACACAGAATGTTAGAGGGAAAGGACATTACTGATATTCCTGGGGAAGGTCAATGTGAGAGAAGTTTAGGGTGGGCTGGGGGTGGGATCAGCTAGACCCCCTCAAAGCTGGGAAGGCAGGAGGGACCATATGACCCTGTGGAATGCTGACTAAATTGCCTGAGTCAACCACAGACAAGGAACCTTATTCATCAAATCCATGTCTTCCTGTATGGTAGGAGCATGCTATTAAAAGGGAAAGACTACAGAAGCTTTTCCAAGGCAGGCTGTCTATCTCCCAGCTTACGAATGTCAGTTACACTTTATACACCAGTGTCATTTCTTAAAGAAGGGCTCATTTGCTGGAGTTAGGACCAGCTCAATTCATGCTCAGAAATTTCTTTAAAGGGACCTCTCAGTCCCATTTGAACCACGTTTGATCAAAATTAGATGTGTGCTGAGGCAGTTCTAGTAACTGTTAGGGTCTTTGCAAATGAGTTCTGATGGTGACATTCCCATCTCACCAGCTCACCACTGCAGGGTCTTGGCAGAGTCCCGTCACCCCTCTGAGCCTCGGTGCTCCCATATATGCAGTCTACCTTACCCATTAGGGTAAGGACTAGAGGCAGTGCCTACAAAGCACCTAGCATAATGCAGGATGCAGTGGACACTCCCGTTGACAGGAACCTGGTTTTCAGCACCATTCTGACAGATACATGCAGATTTCTGCTCTGCAAAACAGTCATCTGAGCAGTCTTCAATCTCCCTTAAATAAAAGTTTATGAGCTGAGTCCTCCTCTTTCTCACCAGTTACTCTTTAACTAAAGCCTCACGTGCTGCAGCTGCACAGCCTGGTTAGTGGTGAGAGAGCCAAGCCACACCGCGCCTGTGTGCTCCTGCCAAGGCTGCGAGACCTGAGAAGAAGCACATGGCATATCCTGGAAGCCTTCCGAGCACTGCCGTTTATCCTTTGCAGGACAAACTTAGCACTTCCCCAATCCTCCGTGCTGCTGTGGTGCTTTAAATCAAAAGATCCTTTGATGGAAAAAGAACGATCTCTTTTTTCTGAGCTGGCTTGAGCCCATGTTCCCCCAGTTGATGTCAGGATCTGCCTTTGGCTCCCATCCCACACTGTTCCCTGCAGCCCCTTTGATTCCCTCCCTGCAGCAGCAGGTGGCCCACCTGCCCATGCCTGAGGACACAGGCAGGTCAACGATGAAGTTGGCACCTGCTCCAGTAAGAGGAACCAAAGACACTTTCTGAGCCGAACATTCGGTCTTGCAAGTGTGATCCTGAAGGATTTCAAATAACGCCAGCCAAGTTTCCTGCACACTCGTCCAGCAGCTATACTGGGTAATTGTGCCTGACCTCAAGATGTTACATAATCTCAAACTCAGTTTCCTCATCTGTAAAATGGGAATAGTCCCACGCTCAGGGCTATTGTGAGGTTTAAATAATTCTCTACACAGGAATATCCTAGCACTGCTCTTGGCAAACAATCAACATTCAGGAGATGGTTATACATTTATTGAGTGTTTACTAAGTACCAGCGATTGTTCTAAGCGCTTTGCAAATATTAACTCATTTAATCCCTGCAACAACCCTACAAGGGAAGGGCAGTTATCACCCTCCACCCCCACTGTGCTTCTAGTGAAGAAATAGGGATGCTCCACCAGGTTCCGTGTCTTGCCCAATTCATGCAGCATGTGCAGGTCAGCTGGGCTCAGAACTCCAGACTCCAGGCTCTGACCACTACTACCCCATCATTGCCTCCTTTCAGAAGTGAAAGTCGGTCATTGTACCACTGCAGGAAAGTCACAGGCTTATGCCAGTCATAGGCAAGGTCAGCCTCAGGACCTTGTGGCTGTGCAACAGAATGAAGGCTGCACCCCACACCTCACGCCACCACCTCTGGGCTCAGCCCTGTCTCTCAATCACAGGGAGCATGGTGGCTGGGCCACCGTCGCTGGTCATCATCCCCCGTTTCTGAAGCTCAGTCACATCGGTGCTACCAGGAGATCCTGGTGGGGTCTGTCAGGTCTAAAAGCCTATCTCCATCCTGCAGAGCATGCCCTAAACATCCCACAGCTTGGGCAGGCCATCTTCCTCTCTCTTGAAAGACATACGGCCTTCCGTGTTGTTGCCCACAGTCTCCTTGAGACCCCATCCTCCCACACCCACTCCCAGAGCCATGAGAAAGGCCAGCTGCCCCCAGCAGCTCACTCCAGGCTCCCCAGCCTGCCTTGGACTTGGTTCGTCCTGTCCTGCACCATCCCAGCTCCTGAGCCTGTTGATGGTGTTCCCCTGTCCCCCGTGCTATCACTCCTCAGATGCCATTCTCAGCATCACTGTCGTAGTTACAACCTTGGCTCCTCCATGCAATGGTTCTGGATCCCAGTACCAACTGGAGAGGTTCTGGAGAACCTGTGGCCTCAAAACCTCCTCACTCCATGCACCACACATGCTGGCAGGTGGCTCATTCTGCAGCTAGGGGAGCTGGGAGCAGACACATCCACTGTCCCTCAGCAATGATGTCCCCCAGCTCCACCAGCGGCCACATCTGCACGGCCTCCCAGATGAGTTTCACAGCTCACACTTCTCTTGAGATCTGCCCTGAGACCGAAGAGCTTGAAAGCAGCGTCGGCCATCACCCCAGTCACTGCAGAGGTTGTGAAATGCCAATCAAGTTGTGACTCAAATATTTGTCCTTTGTTTCTACAGCTCACTCATTAAGAAATTTCCATGAAATTGACCTTAGCTTCCTATTTCTTTTGGCACTCATCTGATTTGTCTGTGTTTCCACATATGGCAGGAGATAAAATGTAGTGAAAACACAAACTTTTCTTGGTACCAAAGGACCAGATAACCACTATCCTCACTCAGACTCCCCAAAAAATATTCTTTAAAAAATGCTTGGTTGTGTGCACGAGTGTAGCTGGCCGCCACATTTTCACATTCCGTCCTCTGAGGACCTCTAATGCTTGCCTGAGTTTCCACTATTGTATATGCATTTTCTGGATAAGTCACCTTACAGTTATTTGTAACATGAGTGTGATGTGGTTCATCTGTCCTCTAAGTAACAAACTCTAACTGCACGGAAATGGGACTTCCCATGGGAAATGTACGATGAAGAAAAGGAGGAAGAAACCGATCCACAGCATTTTAGGAAGCAGCACCACGGAATGCTTGGTGCCTCAAACCAAACCACCAGGAGCTTCCCGCCCTCGTTTCCCACAGGAGACACTTTCAGTCCATCAGCCAACCCGATCAATGTCCCCCACTATGGCCCTCTCTGTCCCCTTGCTGCCTCTCCCCTGCCCCAACCCTAGCCCTCTCTTGCCTAGTGTTGCTGCTGCCTCTTAACCAACCTCTTGGCTTCCAATCTCTCCCCTGCCTCCTGTGTTTTAACAATGAGAAGAAGGATCTCTTCAAAATACAAATCAGAGAAGTGCTCACTCCCTGCTTTAAACACTCGAAAAACTTCCCAATGTACTTGCAATAAAATCAAAGCCTTATTTTGATTTTCAAACCAAAGACCTGGTCCCTGCCTTGCACTCTGACCTCATCCCTTCCTGAAATAGCCCCCTCTCTTCCCCTGTCCCCTGACCTTCTCCCATCATGCTCTCCATTTTCCGCAGAACCCCGCGGCAGGAGAACTGCGTTGCTCATCTGTTGATGCAGTTATTGTCTGTCTCCTCATTAGAACACGGGCTCTGGACAAGCGAAGACCGTATCTGTCCAGTTCCCCTCTCTGTCCCAGTGTCCAGAACAGCACCTGGTGCTCAAGTATTTGCTATATTAAAATGAATGAGCACAGGTGTCTGAGGAGGACAGATGTGCCTGAGAATCCCAAAACAAGCCTGGGCTGCTGGACTCGTGCATGCATCAATTCATCCTGACGTTCCTGGGTTCTGTGGGGATGGTGCATGTGCTGCACAGATCCCACATTAGCGGGGACTTGCAGCTCCAGATGCGAGGGCACTGTGGGCAGAGTGAAGAGCTCTCAGCCCCTCCAGGGTTTGCCTCCTTTACAGAAAGCCCTCACCTAAGGCTACACTCTTCTCAGCGTTGCCCACACCCAATGACTGATCCAGGCAGGAGCAGAAAGGTCTGCCCTCCTCTGCCCAAGAAAGGAAATCTCCAAAGGGCCCATCTAGCTCCAGCACTCCCCACGGGGCTGTGCTCACTGTGGCAGGCCTGCATCATAGCAGTTCCCTCTCCTCTGCCCTCTTCTGACGCCTTCCCCTCCCTTCCACAGATGTAGCTCCCCTGGGCTCCCCTACCAAACCTCCTGCCCGCTGAACATCTCAGAGCCTGCTTCCTGGGAAGCCCAACCTGTAACAGGCTTCCCCCACTTCTAAGCACCATGTCAGGGGCAGCAACGCAGAGACAGAAAAAACAGGCGCTCATACCTAGTAGGAGAAGCAGACAAACCAGCTGACAGCCACAGGGCCCTGTTACGATAGTGCCATGATGGAGGAAGGCTCGTAGCTATCCGGGGCACAGAGAGGGTCTGCAGCCAAGCGTTGAGCTCTCTCCAGCCAGGCAGAAGCACCAAAGATACTTCCTGTAAAACAGGATGCTTAAACTCAGTTCCGTTAGCCAGGAGGATGACGAGAGCAGGATGCAGATGCAGGGAGGTAAACTGGGAGAGCCAGCAGGGCCCAGGTAAGGGGGACCCAAAAGAGCTGTGCACCCTTGCATTCAGGAGTGCAGACTTCATCCTCAGATCGCAAGAGCTGCTAGAGTGTCAAGCAAGGGAACAGGAAGGAGGCACCACCAGAGGGGGAGAGGCAGCTAAATGCTGAATGTTAGAAGGCATCCCAGGCCCCAGACCCCGGCATCCATGCGAAGGTCAAAGAGAGCCCGGGCTGCACTTCCCTGTGCCCGGTCTGCCCTCTCGGGGCCTCTGTAGTCCCCCATTGCTGGGGGTGGGGGCCTGGCCAAGCTAATCTCCACCTAATGTCTCAAAGCGTGACCACCCTCTGTGCCAGCTCGCTGGGTCCCCAGGACACATCACTCGCTGCCCCATGGCCCTCTGCTTTTTCCAAGCCCATCCATCACACACCCTCGTCACTTGGTATTTATCACCTAAGGAAGGGCCACAACCTGCAAATCCAAGTGCGGCTATGTGACTAAAGCCAGCTCTCCGCATTTCCATATTTCTGTCGGAATGACATTATCTACTTTTGACCAGAATGCTTTGTGACCCTCTCTGTTAATGAAATATACCATGGTGATTACAACCTCTTTTAGGCTTGGTATTTGAAAGTATCGGTGGCTTTTCAGAGAATACGCTTCACAAACTGCCTGGAAAACTCCATCACTTGAGAAAATTTGCTTTTGACCCAAGTCTGATTTTTTTTTTCTTTTTTTCTTTTATTTTCTCCTTTTTTGTTCTCTCTCGCGCCTCTCTTTTTTTTTTTTCCGTTTATTTTTGTTTTGTTTTGTTTTTAATTGGGGAAGGAGTGGTGGGCAGGAAGGTAGGCTTCAGCCTTCATTTCCTGACTCTTCGTAAAAGCTTGCAGAGTAACTGATATTTTTATTCTGAAAGCATTTCCATCTATGCCAGACCACTGGCTCGGCTTTAGCTAATTAAACTTGTGAAACGAGGAAGTGGATGAAAGTTCATTCCAGAAATGCAGGCTGATGCGATTCTGCATGCTAATTGAGCCTATGCCCCCACAAAAGGACACAGGGCAGGCGGGCTTTGGAGTGTCCCAGCAACGCCCCCTTTGCCCGGCCCTGGAGGGTGGGGAGGGGACCTGGGGTGTGAAATCCATGGAGTAAAAATCTGACGTCTGGAACGTGATAAATCACCATTTGCTCTCCTATTTCAGAATATTTCCCCCATATTTTTATTCAATACTGCCAACAAAGGACCTGCAGTGACCAGAGGGGCTCTGAGGACTCCCATCTGGGTTCTGCATTTAAATCCCCATCAGAAGTTACAGAAGGGGGCCAGTCACGGTGGCCCATGCCTGTAATCCCAGCACTTTGGGAGGCTGAGGCAGGTGGATCACTTGAGGTCAGGAGTTCAAGACCAGCCTGGCCCACATAGTGAAACTCCGCCTCTACTAAAAATGCAAAAATTAGCCAGGCGTGGTGGCGTGCGCCTGTAGTCCCAGTTACTTGGGAGGCTGAAGCACAAGAATCACTTGAACCTGGGAAGTGGAGGCTGCAGTGAGCCCATATTGTGCCACTGCACTCCAGCCTGGGTGACAGAGCAAGACTCTATCTCAAAAAAAAAAAAAAAAAAAAAAAGATTACAAAAGGGATTGGCATTATAAGAAGAGTAAAATTTTTATGAAACAAATCTATGATGTGCTTGCTTAATAGCAATGGTTACAGTTCAGCAGCTACGTTGTGCCAAGTGTTACACAGATATTATTTCTTTTTCTCAGAACAACCCTTTGAAGCAGGCTTCTTTCTCTGCATTGTCCAGAGAAGTAACTGCAGCTCCGAGAAGAGGCGCAAGGTCACAGAGCAAGTGGGTAGCAGACGTGAGCCTGGGTGTTCCCGACTCTCAAGTTCATGCTCTTTCTGTTGAGGGAGATTTGAACACGGGGACTCTGCACCTGGTTGAGCTAAACCAGCACCGGCATAAGAGGTCAGGAAGAGGTCTGCAGTCCAGCCTGCCCAGATGACATTTTCCCCCTTTGTTCTATAACTGAAGCTCTGTTACTGCTGACACTACTTGGTTTTCCTATCTTTAGGTAAGAGAAGCTGAGGAGTGCCTGCATTCCTCACTCCCCATGGCCTAGGCAAAGTCTGAGTCACCCCAGGAGCAGTGGCATGAGAATTTCTGAAAGAACTACCCCAAACCATCCCAAGATAGGGCTGGCTGGGATTCCAAAGAAACACTAAACGCCCAGAGGGGATCCATCTAATGCATTTATTAGGAGAATTTACATATACAGGGCTTCATCATCCTTGAAACAGTCAGCAAGATAGGAGATGCTCTACCCAGGTATGTCAGAGCGAAGGTCATGGAGTTTATATGAAGGTTTAAGACATTTAGCTGAGGGCTGAGGCCACTTTCTCCATATTTAGCAACATGTTTGATATCTCAGTGTTTGGGGCAACAGCCTAAACAACTTTATCAGTGCCTGAGAATGTTCAAAGCCCAGCTTGGGTGCAAGCCTGTAAGGGAAAACATGCAGCTGGCCAGGTCACAGAGCGTGCAAAGCATTGTGTGTTTCAAAGGAAGAAAGTGAAGGGAACTCCAAGATGCTTTTGAAACTGTCGATTCTACTGCTGCTAAACAAGGCAGAGACGCAGTAACCCCAGCAGCACCTTGATGCCAAGAAGTGGAGAAACACAGGTCAAACTGCAGATAGGTCAATACTCCAGAGGGTGCTGAATGGACACACGGGATGGGATCCCAGTGACAAGCACCCTCACACTGGTGACGGAGGCCATGCTAGCTGCCTCATCCCCGCAGGGAGCCCTGCAAGGAAAGAAACATGCCAGCATTGCCATGGGGAAAAAGGAAAAGAAAACTGAGGATGAACCCTATCAGATATTAAAATATATTCCAAAGCTACTGTGATTCTTTTAATTTAGTACTTGTTCAAGAATAGACAAAAATAAATAAAACACACAGAATAAAGAATAAAGTAACATCTCGATACATATTTTACAAATAAAAATTTAGTAGGCAATAAACACAGCATTTCAGATTGGTGAGAAAAATGAATGGATTTGTAAACTGGTAACGGTACAACTAGCCAGCAATTAGCAAAAATATATAAACATGATCTCTAACTCAATTCCTATCAAAAACAAGTTCCAGATAAATCAATTAAAATGTAAGAAATAAAAGCAAAAGCACTAGAAAAATGAGGACAAACATTTATAATCTCAGAGGAGAGAGGGCCTTTATAAGCTTGACATAAAATTAAAAAGCCATAAAGAAAATATTGATAAATCTGACCACATAAAATCTTAAAAGTATCTAAAGATAGCCAAAAGACAAAATAGAGAAAATATTCTATCTCTTGGCAGATGAAAGACTAATTTCTTTAATACACAAAGAGCTCTTGTAAATCAATAAGCAGAAGATGAACCCAGCAGAAAAAAAAAGTGTTATGACCGTTAACAGGCAATTCAAAGAAAACGAAATGCAATTGACCATCACATAAGAACAACTGTTCACCTCACACAAAATTAAATAGATGTGAATTACAGCAACATAAATTATCTTCTACTCTTGTCTCCCTCCCAAAGTAAACACAGCGATCTTTTCAAAACACAAATTTAATTATACCTCTCCACCATTTAAATATCTTTAAAGGTTTTCCACCACTCTTGAGAAAGGTTTTAAATCCTTAGTGGGTCCTGTGTGGGCCCTGAACCCACCACTCTTTCCTAACTCCTCCTACCTGGGTCTTCTCTCAGGACCTTTGCACCTGTTATATTCCCTCTCCCTGAGGTGCTTTTCCCTCTCCTCTTCCTTTCCTCCCTCCCCTAATGAGCTTTGACTCATTTTTCAGATTACAGCTCAATTCTCCCTTTCTGGGGAAAACTTGTCCTGACCCCCAGCCCATTCCCTCACTACATTAGCTGTCTCTTCTATATGTTCTCCTATCATGTATTTTAGTACCTATAAAATGTGATTATTAAACTAATGTTTGTCTCCTCATCTGGACCATAAGCTCCATTGGGAAACTGATTTTATCTATGTGACTTTTAAATTATTGTCTCCTCATCTGGACCATAAGCTCCATTGGGAAACTAATTTTATCTATGTGATATTTATTATTGTCTCCTCATCTGGACCATAAGCTCCATTGGGAAACTGATTTTTTTTCCCAATAAAAAAATACACTTTTTTGGCCGGGCGTGGTGGCTCACGCCTGTAATCCCAGAACTTTGGAAGTCCAAGGCGAGTGGATCACCTGAGTTCAGGAGTTCGAGACCAGCCTGGCCAACATGGTGAAACCCCCTCTCTACTATAAATACAAAAAACTTAGCCAGACATGGTGGCGGGTGCCTGTAATCCCAGCTACTTGGGAGGCTGAGGCAGGAGAACTGCTTGAACCTGGGAGGCGGAGGTTGCAGTGAGCGGAGACCAAGCCACTGCACTCCAGCCTGGGCAACAAGAATGAAACTCCATCTCGAAAAAAAAATTTTACTTTTTTATCTTCATCATGTTCTTGAAACATAACACACAATGCTTGCCATATAGTAGATGCTCAATTAGTATCTTTGAGTGACTGAATAAACAAAAGAATCGTTTTCTCCCGTGATACTGGAAATTAGATTATTAGAAAGGTGCAGAGAGAATCAGGCATTTCTGATTAGCAAGAAAAATTGTTGCAGATAAAGTTAAATTGTGCCAAACAGGATGAATTTATCTGTTAGCTAGACTTGTAGATGTACACAAAGATAGGTGAATGAACATGTTGCTTGTGGCATTCTTTGTGATAGCAAAAGCCAAGAAACAGCATGCTATTCTTTTTTTTTTTTTTTTTTTTTTTTTTTTT